>NC_134836.1:47833327-48135114 GCF_004210375.1 Tachypleus tridentatus
CGCGTCTCTAGTGACCCGCCCCATGGTGGTAACGTTTAGATCATGACAGGTGCCCTAGCAATGCACTCCTAACGTTATGCCCTTTAGAACTACGACTTTGTCATATTTGATGACATCACTCCCACCTCCAACCTCCTGGTTTGGTGGCATCCTTTGGATGCTGAAGTGGAGCCGTTATTACCATCGTTGTGATTACTACTTTCATAATTCAAAAGCGAGTATTGCTATTCGAGCGAGTTATAACAGTTACTAACTAATCAATATAGCTTCGAGTTGTTTCTTTGATGTCTAGTTATTAATGACAGTTAGTCATGTAATGGACTTAAATCATATGTTTTATAGTAATCTGTTGTTAGTACAAAAATTATGCAAAACGAGACAGCTAATACTTTTCTTGCTAAAGGAAAAATATTATTATATTCGTGTTTGAATTTCGCCTGCTCAAATCCTTTAAATATTTGATAAAATAACTTCTAACTTCTACGTACAAATCATATTGAAAGCGGATCTCGTTAACAGCTACGAGAGTATGCTGCTAAATATGTAAGTTGTTACTGTGAATAAAGAAAAAACGTTCATTGTGAATTACTTGTAACATCATGAGTCCTGTAAGAATATTTGCTGAAACGAGTATTCTGATAAAGTTACAAGAAGATTGGGACAATTGAGAATTTTATATGCAAAAACGGCTCGTTTGGGTTGAGAAAATATTTTACATAGAAGAGCGAAGAACGTTTCGACCTTCTTCGGTCATCTGACGATGACCCAAACGAGCCGTTTTTGCATATAAATTTCTCAAAAAGTGGTTTTCTCGAAATCACTGATTGGGACAATTGGTTTACATATTATTTTCAACTTTCTTTCTTTTTCCTTTTAAACCGAATTACTTGTATCCTCAATTTTTTTCTCAGCAAACAAATACTTCAGGTAAAATTTCTATTTACGCTAGCAAGAAAATAATTATTCTAAACTCACGCAACGAAGACTGAATCCCTTAGAGACATCACTTTGTTGTATACATTTGGTTTCCGTTATTGTAACAAATACAAGTGCATCCATCACTTTCCCAGATGTGGTGAAATCACCTAAGGTTATGTAGTGCAGAATTTCATATTTCTCTTTCAGTGTCAGCATAGATGACATTTCTAAAGATTTATTCGCAAGTGTTTCAGACATAACAGATTCATGGTAGGTAGACCAACTGAATAAAAGTGTAGAGTATATATACAATAAATCCATTGTACTTAATTTATTGCATGGTATTTTACATACTGCTGATAACATATTAAGATATTACAATAACTCAAAATCTATAAGTGATGAACAAATTCAGACTTTATTTTAGAAATCAGTACCATCAGTTTGCAACGAATTCCTTTATGTTTCTCCGGTAACAATTTTTTATTGTCTTGTGTTATTCATGTTTGATGGCCATTTATTATGTTAGATCAAATTTTGTGAAACATTGTTAACTCTATTATATGTATTATGGGCTAGTTGCATTAAAATACAATATATTAAACGTGAATAAAACAATATATACAATATGTTCTTTAAAAATTTCATTGTGCACGTGTTTGATATCCCTGTATTTTAATTCTCAGTCATTTTACTCAGATAAAGTGAGTAGAATCGCAAAATCAAGAGATTTGTAAAGGTTTGACTTTACAAAACAAAGAAAAAAATTCAACTGAAAACTGTGTGAAAATAGGAATCCTTATAAACACACTAAAATCAGTGTTGTATGGTTTAGTAAACTGTACTGCGAAATAAAACAAATTTAGATTAAGTGCGTCCTGAAAATATTTTATTTTTATAAGTACTATTTATATAAATTTGTAGGTTTGAAATTGTTAAAAGATTTCGTTGTGATATGTTTTTAAAGAAAAATTACCAATGTATACATTATTGATAACTTTTAAATACTGATAGACATGTCTCCGTCTTCACTGATTCTTTTAAAACTTGACTTCTGTTTGAAAAACATCCTGCTATACCCAAATTATAAGAAAACTAATTTTAAGTTAATGTATATACTTAAGTTAATGTATATATTTTATAGTTATTTACATGTTATTTGTACATTTATTTTTCTTTCTTCGTCCATTTAATTAAGCAGTTACTTAGGCCTATATGGTCTAATGCACACAAGGCCTAACATAGCAGCTTACAGTAAATTGACGCTTGATATGATTAAGTGGAAAATGTTTAAATTAAGCCTACCTCATTTTATTCCACAATTTTTTCTTTTTCTGCCATAGTTCATCCTCGTGAGGTATAATGCAAAATGAAAAATCACATTCTTTAAATAATATCAGAACTGTAATTAGAGTGATAGTAATTTCTAAACACTTATTCTATCAAAATATCTATAAGCTTATCTGTCATCATTTTATTTCGATTTCGCTGCGAATTATCACTGAAATAAAAGAAATTGTAGCTTTACAGTTGAATATAACAAAAATAAGAGCTTTAATGCAGTATAACTAAGAGGCCTATGCCTCGTCGAAGCTGCAATGTAGGCATTTGCATCAGAAACGAGGCTGATAAACGGTGAATGGCTAAAAATCGATGAAAGTACACTTTCATTCAAATTGCAAAAACAGTTTAACATTATTTTGCTCAACACTATTATGATATTCTTCATAGTTGAATTTTAGTACTATTTTATGCTCAGAATAAATTCAGGAAATTTACAAACATTAATAATTTCATTTAGAGTATGAAGAAGTCGTCCTGAAACCAAAATGAGGATTTCTTTTTTATTTTTATGTATAAAATTAAATAAATCAAACTTTCTATTGAATAACTCTCAACTCTGAAGCGATTTTAAATGCATGGAAAAATGACTACAAATTTATTTTCTGCACGTTTTTCCATTCAGTGGTGTAATTCTATCCTCGAGACGGGCTGCGCCTATCCGGGTATGAAATATAATAAAAAAATCTCTCAACAGTATTGAAGTAAATCTTCGAGCTAAAAAATAAATAAAGTAAAACAGAATCAAAATCTTAAATACACGCTAAAGTTCAGGATATCAAGAGAAAACTAAACTAATAGTAGTTTTTAAACTTGCGATAGTCTAAGCCTAAAAACTGACTTAACGAAAGAACTAACTGAAATCTAGCTATCAGAACTACCTAAGCCTGAAGAACAACATCACGGTAATATATACAACATTATATCGTTTTACACATTCACATAGTATCTATTTGACAATGTGCTACTTTCAAGTTTACAAGGAGGTACGAAGCTCTTAGGGCATCACCCTATTTACCATGAAAGACGACAACTATCACTATCTGTAATGTTTCATGCTACAGTAATCTTTCCAAATAGGGCACACCGTGACGTCTTTAATGGCTCACCACTTCCTATGAATAAGTAAAGTGAGATAAGCCTTGCGAGTATCTCTTAACCAGTATTCTAACGTAAGACCAACACAAAGTACATTGATATTTTGAAACAAAGTAGATATAGTAAACAAGGAAACTTAATCTAACATAATTTTCTTTGTGTAAAACATTTTGCTTCCAATTTAAATTGAGACAACCCGGCCACCCAGTTTTAAAACCTAAAAATTAATTAAAAAATTAAATCTCGCATTGGTCAAAATATTGGCACAACTTTCCTTAACGCCTGTAAGAATGCTTGCATAACAATATTGTTTCGTATCGGAAGGAAACGAACTTCAAAATAAATGGAAAACTAGCACATAACATTAAAGGTAAATTGAACATAGTGAGATAAAACATTTTAACAATGATCAACTAATCTTTCTTTCCGAAAGGGCGGAAAAAAAGAATGCAATACAGAAATAAACCTTTTAACAACAAATACATGAAAGGGAGAAATAGGGCTAATTAACAGGGAACTATACAATACGAAAATAAATGTTTTAATATTTATGCAAATACTAATCCAACAAGAGAAATTCTTCTACACAGTAACAAGATAAAATGTTTTGAGTAACATATTTCTGTACAAACTCAAAGCTTAACATAAAATGAACCATTTAGAAATAATTATTCAATACACCTAGAGAAAGAAAAACACGATATAATAGTATATGAAATCAGCGCACTTTACAGAAATCTTCAATGAGACCAAAAATAAAATTCACAATTCAAAGAAAAAACAAAACACTTTAAAAGTATTTTCATAGCACAAATTATATGATATGAAAATATTTCCTAAAGCAAGAAATTCTCCTTCATAAATATAAAACATACATATCATTTACATGAAAATAAAAGCTTTATAAATAATACAAAATATATACTGTTTCCACATAGAAGCGCTTTCTATTAAATATATAAATATACACACTACTTAAGTTATCCAAACACAATTTTGATACTTAAATAAAACAAATTAAAATACATTTGTTTACAAAGAACTGAAGCAACTTAAACCACTTACCTGTAGGGGGCCAATGAAGTTCTTGATATTATGTACACATTTCGAATAATATAATTTTAAGTTGTTCTTTCTTATTATACCTCATTGTTATTCAATATGAGTTACTTCAAATAAGTTTGGATCTTCATAACACGTTCTATACACATTTTGTACAACTTTATCATAGTTAAAGTAATGGTAATTTGATTACATAAAGTAAAATTACTTTGAAAATCAGAATGATATAGAAATTGAACAGAGACATTTTTGTAATAGCCACACACAACATGAATGACACAAGAATGTCAACTCAATAATATATCCTGGCCTAATTTATCAGTCCCATATCTCTTACGTTGTCAAATGTGTATATTCAACATAACAGTAATTTCCCAGAATATGTGTATGAGATTGTTCTGACAGATTTTCCTGTTGCAATATGTTCGACAAATAGGGTTTTAGTAGCATTTTCGTCAATGATTGAAGTTTACCGTTTGTTTCGAATTTGTTCAACAAATAGCACCACTTAACTCTTCAACAGAAGTGAATATTGAAAGTACAGTTAATTACGAAAATAAAGACATAAATGAGTAAGAATATAGAATAAGATATGAGAATACCCTAAAAACCAAAGATAGTTGAATTAAAAATATACAATAATAAAATGTATTTCTGTGATTCTGTTTCTTATTTTTCTTTTCATTTGGTTAACCACAAGTAGACTGGTGGTTAGGTAGAGCACAAAGAAATATAGTATTTAAAGTTGATGAATTATCTTGTGGTACTGTCTTTGGTCTTAAGAAATCCAATAGTGTGACCTGAGAAAGACACACTGTGAAATAGAATGATGTCATCTAGTAACGGTTTTTGTCTTTTTTATGTCTGAAATGTTGCAAGTAAAGTTTAAACATTAAAGTTTAAAGTTTAAATATTTCGTAATAACATCATTCAAATAAATGACCCAATTACAAATATGTTTCTCATCATCTTATTTTTAAGTAAAACTTTTCATTTTTCATAAGTTGGCATAATTAAATAAAAACTCAGTTATCACTTCGATACGTAATTAAACATGCTGATTTACAGAATAATCATAAAATGATCAATGTTATCAACATACACACTTATCAAAGTACGATCAACATAACATAAGCTATTTGTTGTATTTTCAAGTCATCTAGTGGACCAAGTATGAGCTATCTGGATTTGACGTTCGTGGCGTCAAATATCACATATTCTCACACTATCTATGGAGCAATGCTCTTAAGCTTGTGATAGACTTTCTTCAACAATGAATATAACAGAGCTCTAAACTGAATACTAAATCCCGTTGTCTTTATTCAGGTCTTTTTTATGTAGCTTGTAGATCAAAGACAGCCGTTACTATATGATATCTTAGCACTATATTAACTGAGAAAGTTATTTAGGGAAAAAACATAATACCTTAGATACTACAACTGCAAAGGCTTTGCGAATGTTAAAGGGTATTATTCTGATAGGCCCAGCATGGCCAGGTAGTTAAGGCACTCGACTCGTAATTCGAGGATCGCGGATTCGAATCCCCGTCGCACCAAACATGTTCACCCTTTTAGACGTGGTGGCGTTATAATGTGACGGTAAATCTCGTTTATTCAATGGTAAAAGATTAGCCCAAGAGTTGGCGGTGGGTGGTGATGACTGGCTATCTTTTCTCTAGTCTTACACTGGTATGGTTGAGGCAGTAGACGTCGCAGTGGTGGTCCTATCCCGAAGATGACGTAACCGGATGTCGCGATCTTGTGCGGGTGTGGTCACACGAGGTCTGCCAGATCGTGGACGGTCACGAGTTGATCCATGTTGTTGGTGACGATTCCATAGCCTTGTGATGGTGCTTGGGTGGACATTCACAGCTCTGGCAACATCTGATCGAGATTCGCCTGCTTCCAAGCGACCAATGGCGTTGTTGCGTTGCGCTTCAGTCAGTCTTGGCGTAACTGTATTGCGTGTCGGTGGCTTAACACTGAGCTATAGAAACCGAGTACCCGTCACTTTTATAGGGATTTTGCACATGTTGCACTTGCACAACATGCAGATCTCTCAAACAAATTTATTGGACACGCATGCATTTTGGCGAAAAATCCGATGTTTTCCTCCGTTTTCAAAGTGCACAACTTTTATTCTCATTTTGGTCTGACAATCAGTGCCTTAACACGTGTTACATCACATACTCTGAGCTTGTAACGTTAATACATATATCTCTCTTTAAAATAACAAAAATATCCCTTTTGCGTTTCTTGTTTTGAAGAGTATATACACATAGACCATGTAGATTAGTTTAAATAAAACGAAGAATGTCTAGGAGTTTGTAGAAGAATACATTAAACTATTTCATGAATCTAATAATACACTCTATTTTTAAAACTACGTAAAATTAAGAAAAATAACATTAACACATTTGGTTTATCTCAGTTTCCATAATGAGAAAGTGTGTTTTTGTTGTTTTTCTCTACCATGAAATTTATTTTACTTATATAAACTGAACTTTGTAAAGCTTTTTTTTTTCTTAATTTAGTATAACTTGAATTGAGACTTACTCTTGTTTATATCTTAAAAACACTTTTCGATAATGTTTACTTTCTTCAAGAGGAAATGACAATGTCTTCAGACAAACATTATTATTTCGTTTAGTTAGTTTGTTTGGAATTAAACACAAAGCTACACAATGGGTTATCTGTGCTTTGCCCCCCACGGATGTCGAAACCTACTTTCTAGCTGCGTGAGTCCGCAGATATATCGTTGTGCTGCTAAGATGCATTTCTCTTAGTGACAGTTATTTTATTTCTTGGAAGAGCTGATAACACGAATAGTTATTACTGAAACGAAACAAATGTTAATGACATATAGCAAGTAATACAATACTTTAAATTCATTACTATAAAAAGTGTGGGTCTTATCAAAATAAATTTCTGCAAATATATTCAGGACAGAACATTATTTATTGTTGATCTAAATAAACGTTCACATTATATTGTCTCCTGCTTTGGTGAGTAAAACGTTGCAACACTTTGTGCAAACAAAACGTATCTTAAAACACTGTACATATAACATACACTTTATCACTATGTAAAGCTTAGTATTGAGCTTTCAATTTGGATATTCTAATATTAACAGTACTTTTCCAAGGCCCGGCATGGCCAAGTGTGTTAAGGTGTTTGACTCGTAATACGAAGGTTGCGGGTTCAAATTTCGGTCGCACCAAACATGCTCGCCCTTTCAGCGTTATAATGTGACGGTCAATCTCACTATTCGTTGATAAAAGAGTAGACCAAGACTTGGCGGTGGGTGGTGATGATTAGCTGCCTTCTTTCTAGTCTTACACTGCTAAATTATGGACGGTTAGTGCAGATAGCCCTCATGTAGCTTCGCGCGAAATTCAAAACAAACAAAATTTTTCCAAGATTTTGATATCTTGTGCCTTTGGATTGTTCTTAGCTCTTATGATGTTTAGTTTGGTGATTTATGTTTCTTGTAATCTTGTTTTCTCCTCATTTATTTTACATTTGCTGCCCCCCCCCCGCTAATACAGCGGTATGTCTACGGATTTACAACGCTAAAATCAAGGGTGTCCACTCCCTTTCCTCTCGTGGACAAAGCGGATAGCTCAGTTTGACTTTGCTAAACTAAACCCTTAAACACTCGATTCTGTCTCAATACTAGCAAAATGTATTCAATTTTTCACAAATAGATTATTCTCAAGTTTTCAGAACACAAAAATAATTATGATAATCAAACTTTTGGAGTTGATATTGAATATGTAAAACCTCTAGATAAAATTGTATTTTTCTGATACTTTATACAGAGATTATACAACCTGAGAAGAACAGTAAGTATTGTTAAAAGGTTATGAATAACACACACAAAAGGTGCAAATATAATTTGTATTAATTCCTTTTATATGCATTTTCTATGTAAAATTTAAACTGACTAAAACCTCACCACAAAAATGAAGTTTGCAATTCTCTCCCAAGCAAACCAAAGATTGTTTACAGATTTTTTTATTTCTTTATTAAAAACTTCTTTGGTGCGTTACGATAATATCTACAATTTGATATTTTTATTATACATTTAATCAGAATAAAATTTGGGAATCAGTTTATAAAGTTTACCACTCAAAAAATCAAAATGTAAATTATATTTCTGTATCTTGATATAAAGTTTTTCCCTAAATTCTGAAGATTTTTAAATTATAATTACTATATTTTTTCTGTAGGATATCGACAAAATAATAAAAGTATTTGTTACGTATTTTGTTATTAAACAGAAAAAATATATAGAGAAGATATATAACATTATTTTTCAAATGTCATACATTGGGCAAAACTTTCGTATTTTATTTATTTGGGCCTAGCATAACAAGATGGTAGGAGCGCTCGAATCGTAATCCGAGGATCGCAGACTCGAGTTCCAGTCATACCAAAGATGCTCGCTATTTCAGCCGGGAGGGCGTTATAATGTTACTATTAATGACACTATTTGTTAGTAAAAAAGTAGTCCAAGAGTTGGCGGTGGGTGGTGATGACTAGCTGCCTTCCCTCTAGTCTTAAACTGGTAAATTAGGGACGGCAATATCTCATTCAAACAAGGTGTACAGAAATAGTTAAATATAATATGGCTTAAAACATGTTGCTAGTTGTTTCTGATGTAAGAACACAAGATGACCGATTTGTTTCAGTTGTATAATGTTTAATTTAAACATTTTAACTTCACATTTTTATATATTTGTACATCTTTGTGCATTGTTAGGTACATTATACTTGAGCTATTTGAGTGTTCAAATTAGCAAGTTTAGTGAAAACCATAACAAATATAACGTCTTAGTAGAAACGAATGTATTCAAACTACGTTTTGTTATTGCTTAGCGTGTTGTAGGACTGTGTGATACCACTAACATTTTATCGTTTTTGAAAAGGGTAAGTAATAGTCTTTTCTGACCAAAAGTACTAATACACCAAGATCATAAAATGTTTTCACATCGAACATAATTCTCAAAGCGAGAGCATTCCTAGGACTCAATAATATTAGAACGCAAAGGAATATAGATCAACTTCAGGCATAACGATCACATAACAGATCATATCTTAGCTGTGGTAACTGAAGTGCAGCATAGTGTAACAGGTGAGAATCAATAAACACGGTGGTGAGTGGCAAAAACAGTCCACATGCCCCTGGCAACATTTACCAATGTGATCAATAAATATCTTCGGTCGTAAAAGCGGCAAATGTTACAAGTACACAATATGCTTCCACAACGTATACATACAACAGTCTTTATGCTTTAAGCAGCTAGAAAATATAACACGTACTCGTGTTACCATGCGAGTACACTGTACGTACTGATATGGTCATCGTACCGAGTGCCTTTGAATTTCTTTGTTATCTAACTATTGAAAGGGACGCTGTAAAATCACGATATTTGCACACATGATGATATACACAGAAAACCAGCAGGAATGGGGCGAGTTTCCTACATGACAACTACTGACTATTTAGCTATTGTCAGCATAAATTATCGTCAAATAATGCATTTATCAACGTTGCGACATGGACGATAACGGCTTGGTGAGCTCCAAAATCGTTTTGATATAACGTGATTCTATTTGTAGATCACACGTTCATAGAACTTGAAAATTTAACCCACGTTTCACAAGCATCACTTTTTACTCCCTAGTCCCTTTTTATTACTTATTTTACGTATAAAGGATTTTGATTAAATGCTATGAACCGTACGTATACTTCTAATTTAGTACTTACATCATCTGAGTCGTATGCCCGTTCTTGATTCGCAAAATAGTTGAAAATACAATAACATATTTATCAAGTTAAAGTTATAAAATGTTTCGTTTAAAAAAATTAATTATACGAATATATCACATTAATGTAAAACAAGTGATAGAAATAAGCCAAAATGCAGAAAGTGAATCCGTTTTTACCATTTTAAACAAAATGTATTTTTTCTATTTGAACTTACTATTGTCTTTCATTAGTCTTTGTAAGAGTATCATTTCTAAGTGAAAATTACAGTTTGTTATTTCTCTGTCTCCTACAAATGCACAAGGATAAAATTACGACTTGAAATCCAACGATACACACAGGTCTTTAGAGTTTAATCTTTCAGTCATGTATGATAATTAAAATGAGACAAACGTGTCATTTTTTTCTTAACTCATAATTACCCTCTTACCTGTAAAAAATAAATTATCCTGAATATTTATTTATCCGGATTTCATGTATAGAAGAATACTGGAAATAATAACTGACTATGAAGAGCAAAACTTAAAAGTGTGTTTAGAACAAACTTTTATACACAGAAGATTCCTTTATAAAAGAAACGTGTGTTTAGAACAAACTTTTATACATAGAAGACTTCTTTATAAAAGAAACGTGTGTTTAGAACAAACTTTTATACACAGAAGATTCCTTTATAAAAGAAACGTGTGTTTAGAACAAACTTTTATACATAGAAGATTTCTTTATAAAGAAACGTGTGATTAGAACAAACTTTTATACACAAAAGATTTCTTTATAAAAGAAACGTGTATTTAGAACAAACTTCTATACACAGTAGATTCGTTTATAAAAGAAACGTGTGATTAGAACAAATTTTTATATACAGTAGATTCCTTTATAAAAGAAACGTGTGTTTAGAACAAATTTTATACACAGAAGACTCCTTCATGCGTAACATATACGATTTTTCAACAAAGCGTGTACATGAATAAAAGTTACAGGGAACCTTTTGTTCACGGTGGTTATAATATTCTGTGACTTTCCGTAGGCGGAGTGACACAAATAATATATGTAGTAATGCTCAGACCAGGTAAGGTAAGTTATTGAAGGACGAAACTGAAAGCAAATTAAACCAGGAAACTACTACTCAAGGAAGACATGCTGGAGTCAGTTGACGTGGGAATGTGTGAAATACTCGAGATGGTGAAACAATTCTTGTCAGTCGAGTACTGAATTGAACGCTCAGAGAGAAGCAAGTTCTAGTAGTTGCAAAAGAGCGAAGAAAGAGAAATAGCTGAAACTGTCTGATTTTCAGAGAAAGACGTCCGTAGAAGTGTATAATCTTTCTACTGTATATCCATTTTTTAAAATTATTTGCTTCGAATTCAGATAACAAAAGTGACTAATGCAGGTGAAAAAAAATAGTGTTGCTAGCACAAACTGTTTTATACATTATATGATTTGATTATAATCAGATCATATAAATTTGCAATTAGAGAAATGGTAAATTCTGATATCCATTAAATTGTGTTTTTGTAGCATCACTTTTAAGCATTTCACATTCATCAATTTATTTTGGTCTTATTTTGAAAAATAGTTGCGATAATAATTAACAACATCAGAGAAGACAAAAACATAATAAAGTTATATCGGTGGATATTTTCCCGAGAAGATTCCTTTATAATAATACTTAGTGCCTTCGCTTATATTTGGTAAATTATTTTATATTACATTTTTAAATTTCGTACTATTAAGTACAAATAGTTTGGTTTGTTTGTTTGTTTTTTGGAATTTCGCGCAAAGCTACTCGAGGGCTATCTGCACTAGCCATCACTAATTTAGCAGTGTAAGACTAGAGGGAAGACAGCTAGTCAGTACCACCCATTGCCAACTCTTAGGCTACTCTTTTACCAACGAATAGTGGGTTTGACCGTCACATTATAACGCTCTCACGGCTGAAAGGGCGAGCATGTTTGGTGCGACCGGGATTCGAACCCGCGACCCTCGGATTACGAGTCGAACGCCTTAACACGCTTGGACGAATAGTTTGGCGAAAAAAAATTAAAGTTAAAAAACTATTCATGTATAGAAATACGGTGAGATAAACACAACTTGGAAAATACAAAATTGAAGAAGTTTAATAAATATGCTGCAATATCCTTGTGACAGTTCTAGGTTACTTAATACTAAACTGAAAGTATAACAACACTCAATTGATAACAACAATCCATTGTCTGAAATAACTTATTTACATGATATTCAATCAAAAATTCGAAGCTTTATCATACACATACTGATCAAACTATTTTTTTTACATGGACAGGTATTTTAACAAATAAAATGGAACCTTACTATTGGTGAACAAATATTTCTTTGTTTTACTCATACTGAGTGAATCAAATAACTTTTATGGTGATTTTATCAAGCCTCGTGAGTCATTACTTACAACTAGTAGATTTTATACTATTAATCAATGGTTTATGAAAAGTAATGTATCATATTAAATGAAACTCATGAGTAAATTACGAATATTCTTGTTGCAAACATGAGTTTAAAATAAAATGATAATGTTGCACAAAATATTATTTTTCGCAGTAAACTGCAAATTTTTATAAGGTTTGTAACATTCTCATTGTGAATAGTTTATCATAAACGTTTATTTTTTAACATCCAACGAACTAAGAAGTACATTTTCAATCTCGTATGGATTTTATTATTATATTATCACAGTGTAAACGTCCGCATTGAATGAACTTGACAGAACAGAAAAGTTTTGTATATTCAGTTCATTTATTAAGTACACAACTACTAAAATATTACACGAACACGAAGAATCTAACATAACAAATACAAATATTCTCCATTAAAAATAATAAAATTTGAAAAATATATTAGTGATCAATAATACGTTTTTGGCTTACTTAAAATTTGCTTGAATTAGGCATAATAGAGGTTTCACAGACACTTCATAAGTCTTGATAGGAGCCTGCTAAACACATTTTTGTTCTTAACGTAAATTTAGGAAATCACGAGACAAAACATTAGCTCTTATCTGGCAAAATCGGTGTTTCAACCAACAAAGTACGAAATAAATATGTCTCCACACGAAGTTACTACATATCTTTTGTTGAAGTAGAGATAAGTAAACAAACTTAGAGCAATTCGCACCAATTCGCAGGAATTTTTCAAGATCCAGTCCATTTTCCAAGAGATTATCGAATTTATACACTTCGACATTTCACAAATATTTGGCTCTTAAAACATATAATATGTAAAATCATTAGCGTATTTTTCTATTTATAACAACGCCTGATGTTATACATTTGGCACCATTTTTATAATGACGTGCTCTGATACTTTGTAAATTATCACACCGGAGTTGAAATCTTGCTTCGATCGCCGACAGTAGTAACCCGATACTGTAAAATAACAAATACGTGGCATAAAAATTGAGGTTAAATACTTATAGCAAAGAGTAAATAATATATATATTTCTCAATTACTTAAAAGAAATTTATATACATATATTTATTTCCGAAGTGTTTGTTTATAGTTTCGCGCAAAGCTACACGAGGGCAATTGCGCTACCCGTCCCGAATTTAGCAGTGTAAGACTAAAGAGATGGCAGTTAATCATCATCACCCACCGCCAACTTTTGGACTACTCTTTTACCAATGAATAGTGGGATTGACTACCTATTTTAATGACCCCATAGCTGAAAGAGCAAGCATGTTTTGTATAACGAGGATTCGAACCCGCGATCCTCATATTACGAGTCGAGTGCTTTAACCAGCTGACCATACCAGGTCTATTTACTCAAGGAATCACACATTATCAAGACGTTATTAATTCACATACTATCTGTGAATCCTTATCTCGACTGAAATGATGACTACAATAAAGCACTTAAACATTTCCCGTTGTCTCTACACGAAGAAAGTTTACCACATTTTTATAATAATGCATTTGGAAAATCATTCGGAACATATAAATTTGTTTCGCAAAAAATTTCTAAATATCAATTTTTTTCCAAGAAAAATATGCGTTTTATAAAAAAAAATGATAAAGTGCCTATTTAATACACAAGAAACATGAATAAAGCCCCCGCCCTTCCAAGTGGTAACATAATGGAACCAAATGGTGATCCAAGTTTGGTGACAATCCTTAAGCGATCCTCCGGTTATAAGTAAACGAAGTTTTGGATATTTAAATCACGAGAGTAAATTTTTCAGGAATAAACGTTTTAATGTATATTGACCCGGCATGGCCAGTTGGATAGGGCACGCAACTCGTAATTCGAGGGTCGAGGGTTTGAATTCCCGTCACACCGAACATGCTCGCCCTTTCAGCTGTGAGGGCGTTATAATATGCGGTAAATCCCACTATTCGTTGGTAAAAGAGTAGCCCAAGAGTTGGCGGTGGGTGGCGATGACTAGCTGCCTTCCCTCTTGTCTTACACTGCTAAATTAGAGACAGCTATCGCAGATAGCTCTTGGGTAGCTTTTCGCGAAATTCAACACAAATCACAAACAAAGAATCTAATGTAGATCTTCGATTTCTGTCTTTAGTCTTTTATTAGATAAAGTTACTACTTTTTGAAAATTTTTAATTACATTTATGTTAAATAGTTACAGTTGGAGACCGGCATGGTGGTTGAAAGGTTTGACTCGTAATCCGATGGTCACGGGTTCTAATCCCTGTCCCACTAAACATGCTTACTCTTTCAGCACCGATGGCCGTTATTATGTAACGTTATTCAAAGAAACACATAAAAATAAAAGTTCTAGCCTGAGATACCAAACTGAGTTACTATCGGTAGAAATATGTTTATCTATTGTTTTTATTTTTAATTTGCAGTTGACCTCCAAGTGGCACAGCAACATATCTGCAGTTTTACGACGTTATAAACTAAGATTCGATGCCCGTGGTGAGCATAGCACACAGAGCCTTTTGTGTAGTTTTGTGTTTCTCTATAAACAAACAGTTGACGTTATACAGATTGTGACATTGCGATAGGCGGCTATTTATTTTTGAATCAAAGAGTTTTAGGCTCCGGTATGTGACCCAGTTGGCAAATACGTAGGACGAGCGACCCTAAGATTGTGATTTGAGCACCCTCACTACCAGGCTCAGCGTTGTTTATTAAGAACATAAAATCTAATGTTTTTCGCACAATGGACGGACTGAAAAAAAATCGCTAATCTTTAGGAACTTACTTACTAAGGAGGTATATAAGTGTTTCAAACTGCAAAATCAACTCATTTAAATATAAATTAAAACATATTATAGTTTATTGAGGCAGAACTTTTGAAAACATTTTAAATCATTCATGTTATGTAAGAATAACAAGAAACATACGCTAAGTTTTAAAAATATATTGTAATTGCGCATTAACTCAGGCCTTTTAATGGTCAAAAAATACAACAATATTACTGAACCAAGTAGCAGAAACCTATACCAACCCTGCCGGCTATGTTAGACAACGGTTCCATTAAGGGAGTTTCCACAGTTATATGACTGTCATCTTCCTCGTGGTCTGGTTGAACTCCTTGTTTGTAAATGTCAATCTGAGGATATTCTGGTGCTAGGTTCGTTTGTCTCACGGCACCTGACGCACGAGATACAAACATGGAAGGTTCTTGCGTATCCTGGGGACACGTACCAAATAAATTCTTAAACACGCCAAGCCTCTCTCCAAAGCAACTTTGTTATTCATCTGCTTAGTAATTTCTTTATATTTTTAATTTATTTTTAAAGAACGTATTATATATTATGTCATGAATTTTTTATTTAAACTAAGATAGCAAACGAAAAAAACAACGTATGCACTGAGAAGTTAAAAAAAAGAACTACACAAGGTATGGAACATAAAAATGTACTTATATAACACCAACTGAAGTAGAGAAATTCAAGCTATGCTATCTTAGATAAATTAAAATACGCGAAAAATATTAAATATAAACATGAAAACTTACAATAATCATAAACTAAATATACATATTTTACTATACAATAAGATTTTGGTAAATGATGTTGTAAAATTTCGGTTTCTGGTCATAGCAATTACCACACTTCAACAAAGTTACAACAACCATTTTTTCCTACTTATATTTTGCTGTAGTTTACAGAGAGTTACATAGTACCTCGTGATATTAAAATAATAATGAATCTACACCCCATTTTCATCCTATACTAATTACAAGCTTGTTTTGTAAAAGGTTCAAATTGATTTCAGCGTGCGTGAGCCATTATAATGTTTTGTTCAGGTTAGCTCTATAATAAGCATACACATACTATTTCAAAATTATCGATACCTATGATGGCCAGAATTTCAACTCGGTGTTAAAAATTTAAATATCCAGTCATGGACTGTGAATGTATGTCAAGACTCGATTTCGAATTATAAGATAACTTAGAATAATATACTCTTCAAAAGAAGAAACGCAAAAGGCAAAATATGAGACAAATTGTTAACAAGTTTATTCCGGGTAGTTCTGTATGACATGTGTGAAACTTTGCACATTCACTGCTGAACATCCAAAGTCTGCAAAGGCAAAGTCCACGCTCACTATGTGAAGTTTAACGTCACTCAACGTCAATAACGAGTATGCCCCCCGTGAGCATCAATAACTGCTTGGCATCTCCTGCCCATGGAAGCGATGAGATGACGAATCACATCCTGTGGAATGGCTGTCCAATCAGCCTGCAAAGCTGCTGCAAGCTGGGGTTGAGTCTGCGGTTGAGGTTGTCACCGTCGCAGACGTCGGTCCAACTAGTCCCAAAGATGTTCGACGGGGTTTAAATCTAGTGATCTGGAGAGCCAGGGAAGAACGTTGATGTTGTGGTGTTTCAAGAAGACAGTGGTGAGTCGGGCTGTGTGAGGACGGGCGTTGTCATGTTGAAAAACGTCGTTGACGTTCATCATGATGGGTTGCACATAGGGCCTAAAAATCTCGTAGACGGTTGCGTACGGTCTGATTGGAAATGCTACGCAGCCCTGGTATGGTTGAGGCAGTAGACGTCGCAGTGGTGGTCCTATCCCGAAGGTGACGTAACTGGATGTTGCGATCTTGTGCGGGCGTGGTCACACGAGGTCTGCCAGATCGTGGACGGTCACGAGTTGATCCATGTTGTTGGTGACGGTTCCATAGCCTTGTGATGGTGCTTGGGTGGACATTCACAGCTCTGGCAACATCTGATCGAGATTCGCCTGCTTCCAAGCGACCAATAGCGTTGTCGCGTTGTGCTTCAGTCAGTCTTGGGGTAACTGTATTGCGTGTCGGTGGCTTAACACTGAGCTATGGAAACCGAGAACCTGTCACTTTTATAGGGAGTTTGCACATGTTGCACTTGCACAACATGCAGATCTCTCAAACAAATTTATTGGATACGCATGCGTTTTGGCGAAGAATCCGATGTTTTCCACCGTTTTCAAAGTGCACAACTTTTATTGTCATTTTGGTCTGACAATCAGTCCCTCAACACATGTAACATCACATACTCTGAGCTTGTAACGTTATTACATATATTTCTCTTTAAAATAACAAAAATATCCCTTTACCGTTTCTTTATTTGAAGAGTATATTTTGAGTGAAATATTATATTGGTTATTACAAAGAATGTATTTATTGAAAATATTTACACGTAAATAATTTCAAAATTCAGTTTTCATTACTGTTTTCTTCCTTTAGAAATGGGCCTGGCATGGCCAAGCGTGTTAAGGCGTGCGACTCGTAATCTGAGTGTCGCGGGTTCGCATCCCCGTCGCGCCAAACATGCTCGCCCTCCCAGCTGTGGGGGCGTTATAATGTGACGGTCAATCCCACTATTCGTTGGTAAAAGAGTAGCCCAAGGGTTGGCGGTGGGTGGTGATGACTAGCTGCCTTCCCTCTAGTCTTACACTGCGAAATTAGGGACGGCTAGCACATATAGCCCTCGAGTAGCTTTGTGCGAAATTCCAAAAACAAACAAAAACAAACAAACCCTAAGTAATAATTTACTTCATTTGTTTAAAAATGGCTTTCACATGATATTTGACCCGTCATGGCTAACAGTTAATACATTATAATAAAAATGTGGAAATTTTCTTTGTGTCGCCCAAAAGTTGGCGGTGGGTGGTGATGACTAGTTGTCTTCCCTCTTGTCTTACACTGCTAAATTAGGGACGGCTAGAGCAAATAGCCCTCATGTAGTTTTGCGTGAAATTCCAAACAAACAAACAGCTGTGCCATCTCAAAAACTGAAGAAATGTGACGGTAGTTCTAAATATAAAAAGCAAATGCCACCTTAAAATTCATTATGTCTAGCTAAGGTGCTATTGTAAATTTCCAAAAGTTGATTTGAAATGTACAACAATTGCTGGTTGGAATGGGTTCGGCTAGCGCAAATAGCCCTCATGTAGTTTTGCGTGAAATTCAAAAGAAACTGGTGTTTTTGAAGTGTACCCGATGCGGTTTATCTATTTTATGTTGTATTTTGTTTAAACTAAATATAATACGTTTTAAATCTCTGTACTCCTACTAAATTAGTTACGAAAGTTAGTGCAAGCATAGATAATGTGAAAAGAGACATTTAAAAAACTGAGTTTCTTCAGAGATATTCACATAATTTCAATGAAACAGTGCAGTTTGAACATCATGAAACATATGTAACCGACGTATGACTATGGATATGCTTTTGGTAAAGAAACTTTATTCATTATTCGAATGCACTATAAAATTATAACGTGTCTTTGGATCTTTCATTACCTTTTTTTTATGTGCAAAGGCATTAAGAAATTTTAAGGTGTAACAATACAGAGCTATAGATTTCATTAATACATAATAGGAAGAGCAAACTGCACTATTTAAGCAGAAGTACAAAGTTTGCAGCGTGTATTAGATGTTATTATAATTGTGGAGTTTCATATTAAAACTAGACGACTTTTATTATTAATATGTGCCTTTAGGTAAACTGTGCTGTTATAATCTCTTAGGTAGTCGTGATAGCTTAGAGATATGAAATAAATAGTAATAAAAGATAGACAAAAAGTACTAGAACTTAGAATGTAAAACAATTAATTCTACGTTTTAGCATAAAGTATTCTTCCAGAACACAAACATACTAGTAAAAGCAAACAAAATAAAAATGAAATTGAAACTACATTTGCGTATTTGAAGTTAGGCACAATGTTACACTGGGGGCTCTCTGTGCTCTGCCTACCACGTTTATCGAAACGCGATTTCTAGTGTTACAAGTCCGTAGAAACCCCGCTGTGCCACTGGGAAGTCATTACATTTATATGTTCCAAATTGTGTAGTTTAAAATCTGTTTGTTATTAATCACGATTTAGATTGCTTACATCTTTTCACAAAATTTATGAATAATAAAACAATTCTGTGATCGTGTGAACAAAAAGCTTCGTCTCTAATGTATTGTTGTACAGTTTGTGCTACGTTGCACAACATTTTCACCATAATCAAAGACAATGATGTCAAAATGAATAATAAAATAAGTAGTCAGTCTTGTGATTTAATAGGCTGTAACTGACATCGATAATTAACTTATTAATAAGGTTGTTTTTCAGTAACATACTTTCATGTTTACACTATTTTAAATGAATAAATATATACTCATAGGTATTTTAAATTCTAGCTTTCAAAGCAAGCAAATGTTAATAAAATAAAAAACTTTGAAGCGAAAAAAAATTGTTTGTTTCATATATATTTAAACCATACACCTGAGACAACATCCATACAAAACTGCATACATTACTTTAAGTAACATTATTCCCGGGACATATACTTGGATGACAAGACAAGTTTTTATGATGTGTTCCCTTCCACATGTGTGATTAAGGTAAAATAAAATAAAATATTAACTTAGCAGATGTATTTGTAACGTTGATGAAATACTGGTAATTTGATTAAATGCCTCCTTATTTATAAACTGTATGCACGTATTTTATTATTAAAAAATAAAGCTTTTTCTTGAAATTTAAAATATTCTGAGCATATAAATGACTATGATAATACGAAATATCGCTAGAAACTGATTTTGTTTGTTTCCTTCTTTGTAATATATTGCAAGGATTTTTCCACGGTACGATACCACTCAATATTCAACTGAGTACATGTCAACAGGAGAGACATTAAAATTTCACATGTAGTAACATAATGTAAATGATGGATGACTCTTAGAAACAAAGAGGAAACACATTAGATTTTTGTTCTATGCAAATAGATATTGCAGAAAATAATATTATATTCACAAAGGAAATACCGTCGCTGAAAAAAATATAACAGTTTATAGACACCATACTGCCAAAAATTTCGAAACTAAATTATGGTTTTTTTTATGATGGCCCGACATGGCCAAGCGTGTTAAGGCGTGCGATTCGTAATCCGAGGGTCGCGGGTTCGCATCCCCGTCGCGTTAAACATGCTCGCCCTTTCAGCCGTGGGGGCCTTATAATGTGACGGTCAATCCCACTATTCGTTGGTAAAAGAGTAGCCCAAGAGTTGGCGGTGGGTGGTGATGACTAGCTGCCTTACCTCTAGTCTTACGCTGCTAAATTAGGGACGGCTAGCACAGATAGCTCTCGAATACATTTGTGCGAAATTCAAAACACACAAATCTTTTATGATGTAAGTTAATTTTACATTATTGCTGTGTGTCTCGCTAGGGAACATCAGCAGCAACTTATTACAAGGCCTACAAAATAATTACACATATTACGTCAAGTGCACACAGTAATTATCTAATCCTATTAATTAAAGACACAGAAACTATATACATTTTAATACTATAACATATTTCTACGTGTTCGATAAACCTCTGTAAACATTTTATGTGAAAGGAAAGGGATGGTTTTAAGCCATACTTGTATTAAAGCAGTTAATCCAACAACTTGACCATTTAAATTAGTAAAGCTATTAGAAACATCGCTTACATATGTTTGTTTATTGCTACGTGCATAATTGGACAATGAGCTATCTATGATGCGTCCAACACGGGGATCAAACGCACAAGATTTGACATAATAAATTCTCAAGTTTGCCGCTGAACCAACAGGGATCTTTATATGAGATTATGTTATTGTTTTAATTTCCCGCTAGCGTTCCTTAATTTGAAGCAATGAAATAGAGGGAAAGTTGCTAGCTACTAAACCTCTACGACCGCCAACTCAAGGGGCGCTCCAATCGAATTATGAGATTCGACCGTTGTCTTGTACTGCACGACTCCAGTATGCTGGGAGCGATTTGTTTTTCTGGTAACTGGACGCGAACCATAGAATCTAAGATCGAACAGTTTTGGCAGCTTACTATTGGGCCGCACAAGGCTATACATGTAATTAATGAGGAGCATATTATCTGCGATAATTATTACATACAAGTAGAAGCGCCGCCCTACAAGCTGCTATTTTTGCTAGTAATTACTAATCGTAGTATTTGCACCTCAGTGAAAATAAATTAGAAAAGCGAACATTTTATAAAAGGAATTTTTTTTCTTTCTAGGAAGTACTACAGAGGAGAAGTGAAGTGCTCGGATTGTATTCATGCGCAACTCGTTGCATTAAAACGATTCAATTTTCAAAACTCAAATTTTCTTACATTTTGCTGATATAAACTGTAATGTTTTCATATATTAAACGCCCGACATGGCCAGGTAATTAAGGCATTCGACTCATAACCCAAGGATTGCGGGCTCGAATTCCCGTTACATCAAACATGCTCGCCCTTTAAGCCGTGGGGGCATTATAATGTTACGGTCAATCCCACTATTCGTTGGTAAAAGAGTAGCCTAAGAGTTGGCGGTGGGTAGTAATGATTATCTGCCTTTTTTTTAGTCTTACACTGCAAAATTAGGGACGGCTAGCGCAGATAGCCATCGTGTAGCATTGCGCGAAATTAAAACAAACAAACAAACAAACATATATTAAAAGTGATTCCCGAATTGGAGAAAAGTGAGAAGTGAAGTGTTCGGATTGTATTCATACGCAACACATTGCATTAAAACAATTCAATTTGCAGAACTCAAATTTTCATACATTTTACTGATAAAAACTGTAATGTTTTCATGTATTAAAAGTGCTTCCCGTATTGAAAAAAAAATTTAAGAATTACTGTTTTTCAGTACTATATTTTAAAATCGCATTAATAAAGATATATTCTAACCCTCATACAGTCCTAGCGAAAGTCGTGTTCTTATTGTGAGGAGAGTACGTTTATTTAAACTTCTCTTCTGTTCACATTTCACAGTCAGTTTTCTAATTGTCTGAATCTTGGGTACAGAAATGTGATTTTTTTATGTATTTGTGGTGCCATTTAACAGATGGCGAAGGTATTTTTGTCACATACATAGATATTGACACAAATTATGTCCATTACAGAACTCACAACAAGTCATTAACTGAAACAAAAATATTTAGATAAACATTTCTATGTTACAATTAATTAGAAGTTGTTCAAAAGGTTTAAAAAATTAAAACATGCCCAGAGAAGTATTATCTAAACAATAAGTTTCTTGTTTTATTTGTAATTACGTACAAAACTACACAACAGCCTCTTTATGCTCTGCCCACCAGACCCAGTTTCTCGTGTTGTAAGCCCGCTGACATGCCATTGGTGAAGTGGGGAACAAGCTACTTTAGGGTTGTGAAGGACGCGAGCAAAGTATGTGATTAACCAAAAATACTAATAATGTATCTGACAAGAAATTAAACCTAACACTTTCATATTTCTACAAGTATGTGGTTATCTGAAACAGTGCGTTTGAAATATTAAGGTTTTATATATATGTGTGTGTGTTTATACATTTAATTACTTTCATTATAAAATTTGTTGAAAAGGGTTTCAGTATTATACTAAAATAAACAACCTTCGCTCCAAATCCGATTAACTTTACGTGCTCTCTAAAGTATCCTGTATATACACGGTATAACCATTCAATTTACTGTGATTGTTAGTTATATGATTTTGACATGACCATTTCAAGTTTCTAAAGTTTAACGGTCATGCTTAGAATAGTCAAGTTAATGACATTTCAGCTGATAAACATGTCTCTTCAGTTACCATCTGGGGCATAAAAAAGTAAAACGTATTTTCACCTGCCAGTTATTGTGATATAAATAGCAACTACTTGGGTTAAAGTAAAATAACATGGTGACTACCGATAAGTGTTAAAACTTTTCAATTAACTTTGCTTTATTTTTTACTTCTGAATAAAGCGATCTTTTAAGCAAAATATAGGAAACAACTGATTTATATATATAGTGAAAATTTCCGAGTAAACCCTGTTTAGTTGCTTTATTTTTCCGTTTTGTGCATTAACTGCCTTTCAGATACACGAAATAATGTTTACATGTTGTCTTATTTACGCTTCTACATATGATAAAATAATTGTATTTCGTGACTGTATTAGCATGTTGCTAACACTGGAATAAAATATTCACTACTAATTACATAGCTAGAAACTAAAAGTTTTTTTTTATTCTTAAGCTTCAAAAATATCAACTTTAACACACTTCTAACACTTTTGGTGTGTCTTAATGTGTAAAGCTTCAGAGAACACTCACCGATGCTCCAGACACAGTAGAGGTTTCGTAAGTTGTAGGAAGTAGCCCAGGTGGTGGTTCACGTGGTCGGCCTTTTCCATTGTGTGGCGTGTGGTAAACACCGCATCCTCTCCCTACACCGCCGTTCCTCTCTAAACGACAATGAAAGAAGTAAAAAATGTATTGGTTTTAAAGACCTGTACTTTAAATTATTGTTATTGTTGCTTTCAAGATGAGGTTGTGCCATTAAAATGAAAAGAACATGTCGCTTTCCTGAAAAATAAAACAAAGGTGAAAACATTAGCTTACTATACAGTATATGTTTATATTACTAGCTCACTCATGAAACAGAATACACAACAATATTACAATAATGAAAAAAATCAAGTAAATATCATTGTTTTTGATTGCTAGAGTTGTATTAATCTACATTATAATAATGAAAAAATCAAGTAAGTATCATTGTTTTTGATTGCTAGAGTTGTATTAATCAACGTTATAATAATGAAAAAAAAATCAAGTAAATATCATTGTTTTTGATTGCTAGAGTTGTATTAATCTACATTATAATAATGAAAAAAATCAAGTAAATATCAGTGTTTTTGATTGCTAGAGTTGTTTTAATCAACGTTATAATAATGAAAAAATCAAGTAAATATCATTGTTTTTGATTGCTAGAGTTGTATTAATCTACGTTATAATAACGAAAAAATCAAGTAAATATCATTGTTTTTGATTGCTAGAGTTGTATTAATCTACATTATAATAATGAAAAAATCAAGTAAATATCATTGTTTTTGATTGCTAGAGTTGTATTAATCTACATTATAATAATGAAAAAATCAAGTAAATATCATTGTTTTTGATTGCTAGAGTTGTATTAATCAACGTTATAATAACGAAAAAATCAAGTAAATATCATTGTTTTTGATTGCTAGAGTTGTATTAATCTACATTATAATAATGAAAAAATCAAGTAAATATCATTGTTTTTGATTGCTAGAGTTGTATTAATCAACGTTATAATAACGAAAAAATCAAGTAAATATCATTGTTTTTGATTGCTAGAGTTGTATTAATCTACATTATAATAATGAAAAAATCAAGTATCATTGTTTTTTATCGCAAAAGTATTATTGATCAACGTTGTAATAATGGAAAGAACGAGTGGATACTCTTAATTTTGATTGTTAGAGTTTTATTGATCAACATTATAATAATGAAAAAATCAAGTATCATTGTTTTTGATTGCTAGAGTTTTATTGATACACGTTATAATAATGAAAAGATCGAGTAAATATTCTTGTTTTTGAAAGAATTTTATTAATCAACTTTACAATAATGAAAAAAGCGAGTAATATTTTATTGCTAAAATATTATTGAACAAGTAAAGCATCTATTACAATAAAAAAGAGCTAATTAACACGAAAGTGACATATCTTACTGCTTTACTTTCTTACGTTATATTTTAAGCTGTCTCAGGAATAAATTTTGAGATATATTAAGCAATGCTTATAGTGAACTACTAAGACAGGAATATTCGAGCGACAGCAAACATGTTTTATAAAGGGATTTATTCAGATAAAAGTGTAGTTTGTTTTCAAACCTACTATGGTTAATCTTCTAAAAACAGTTCGTTTACATAATAAAAATAAAAACACTCAGATAGTATACCTTCATAGCGATAATAACTAAACGATTTTGTGTGATTTCAGGTTGCTGTGATAATCCTATATTAATTCAAATGTGTACCTCCTTTTATGTATTTCTTGTCCAATTTATTCTACCTGCAGTTATACAGTTAGCAGAACCAAACATGGTAGGTGGACTCAGGGAGACTCAGGGGGTATTCATCGATACGGTGGAGGGTCCCCATCGAAGAGGTACCGACAGATTTAAGCATCACTGAAAGGTCACCCAGGCGTGACGAAGGTTTCACTTATCACTAAACCCGAATTTGGCATCGAATCTTTGTTTTGATCTCTTCCCCCTTAATCCTGGGAAGACATATTTGAAACTGTGTCCATATCCTAACATTCAGCTAGCGGGAAATTGGCGTAAGATATTGTTGTTTAGTAAAAGCTCTTTTAGTAAAAATAATTATAGGTAATTGAAAAGCTTAATAAGACCTACATTGAAGCCTAATGGAAACCCTTAAAAATCGCAGATGAAAACGTGGGTATTTTATGCTAGTGAATTAGAAGATGATAAATATTCAACATTTAAGCTGAATATTTAGCAAATGACATTTTTACTTTACCCTTAAACAGCGGGAATGTTGTAGGTAGCAGTACCAATTGATCATAGCCGCCGTTTAAGTGTTAAAACACGTTATGGTTATATAACTAATTTCACTATAAGGATTGTTTGTTTGTTTTTTGAATTTCGCACAAAGCTAATCGAGGGCTATCTGTGCTAGCCGTCCCTAATTTAGTAGTGTAAGGCTAGATTGAAAGCAGCTAGTCATCACCACCCACCGCCAACTCTTGGGCTACTCTTTTACCAACGAATAGTGGGATTGACCGTTACATTATAACGCCCCCACGGCTGAAAGGGCGAGCATGTTTGGCGTGACGGGAATGCGAACCCGCGACCCTCAGATTACGAGTCGCACCCTTAACACGCTTGGCCATGCCGGGCCATCACTATAAGGATATTATATCCTTATAAGCTATACAACGTACTGTGAACTTTCTCACAGATTTGGATGCTATTTATAAGGTGTAAATATAGTGTTAGACCTCCATGATGCTGATGTAACTTAAAGTACTGTTTTAAAATTATATGCTTTTGTAACGATTACACTGTGTAACACAAATTTTGTTCCTGGATAGTATGCGTCATTTCTTAATTGCTTATGTTGTAAAAGTACAGAAATGGCCATTATTCCCTTTAAACTTTGCTTTAGTGACCTGGATAATGAAATTTAAAAATTAACTTATTTCTGTGTAAAAACGGGCAAATTTGCACATTTTCATTTACATAA
This sequence comes from Tachypleus tridentatus, assembly GCF_004210375.1. Lineage (NCBI taxonomy): Eukaryota > Metazoa > Arthropoda > Merostomata > Xiphosura > Limulidae > Tachypleus > Tachypleus tridentatus. The sequence continues at coordinate 47,860,015 of NC_134836.1, forward strand.
GGTCTGAATAAAACAACATATGAATCAATATTTACATGTATTTATACTAAAAGTTATACAAAAATGTTTAGAAGTGAGTAATTTTCCGAGATTTGCGACTGTAATGTGAATCACTTTCAAGTATCAGCCCCCAAATATAGTCTCCCATCATATTTTCGTTATACGCAAAGTTTGAAGAGCAAAATAGGTTTTTTTTTTTCCATTTACTTTAGACATAAGCAATTGGGAAATAACACTTTCTGCCCAGGGACAAGAAAAAGTAAACATTTTGTTACATAGTGTTATGATTAATGAATTCAGTGAGACATGTGTTTCGTTGACAATAGTTTTGGGTAATCTGATCAAACCATCCTCTACATATTTTGAACTAGCATAAAATACCCTTGCCTCTATAGTGTGACTGATAGGTTTGTTTTTAATCACACAGCTGAACTGTAAACTAAGACTTTCTTCTGTCACCACGAGCGTCGAAACGCAGCTTTTGGCGGTGTGAGCCGCTAAACCACGTACCGCTGAACCAGTGGGGCTGGATTAGAAGGTACTCTTATGGTTCACTGAGGCCCCAGTGTACCAATAAAGCACATCCGTTATCCCGATTACTGCTGTAGTTATCCAAACAATCAACATGAAACATCCTCTCCATGGTACTCGACTACAATTATAAAGTTTTGTCTCGCTAGCTTGTTAGTAGTTGAGTTTCAAAAAGGGCTGCGCTACATGATCCTGATAGCGACAAGGAATACAAAATAGAATGTTAAATGCGATTTCAACGATCCCGAAAACCTACTCGTAGACTCCAGTTATATCTAGCTGACTTTTAGGGCACGTACTAGCCTCTCATGGCATCATTCTAAACAGGGAAAAAATAAAAACAGTGGCAAAAAACAAAGGAAAATAAATGTTTATGCACCGTAACCTAAAGAATACATGGTGTTTCGTCGTACGGTGTGATTTTTCCCGTCAGCCTGCGATTTTTAATGAAATTAATGTAAAACATTTTTATTGCTATAAGTTTACGATCCAGTTAAACAAAATAATTACATTACTTTTATTTTATTCAGTAAGAAGTTGGGGAATGTTAGTACTTTTTTTGGGGGGTCCGAATTTTGAAAGTCGAAACCCCAAAATTGCAGGTGACATCAATCAAAAACACAATAAACAGAAAAAAAATATTAAAAAACAATCGATTTTGCTCTTGATTCAAGAAACAAAAAAAATTCAAGAATCGTTTGAACATCGTATTTTTACATAATTTTATGTAAATCGAATTAAAAATTAATTGGTTGCATTATTGCTACCCGCCTTTCCAGCCCTTGCAGAATAGATTAGGTATTAAGTAGTGAAAGAAAACAATGAAAACAAAATCCAAGCGAACAAGACCAACCCAGACTGGAACAAAAGATAATTAACTATTAGTTGTCGAGCAACAGATAACATCACGAAGATTCCCGATGTTATCACCAGTGGGCGTAAGAGTAATAGGATATTCTTTATAGAAAAGGTGTGATCCATGATAAGGTTATCTGTGATATTAAATTACAGGGATAAGATTACACCGTATTGCTTATAATTATTCAATTATGTGGAATTATCAGTTCGGAGACCAAAACTTGCTATAAGTACACTTGATTAAAAACTTGAAAATTGAAGTGTACGATTTCCCATGAAGCTACTCTCTATTAAAAGTTAATAGGGACCGTGTCAATGAGGTTTTTATACGTTTGATGAGAAATAACTATTCCTAACCGTACTGACATGACCGTACAACGTTGTGTTTTTTTTCATGAAATACTCTATTTTAGTAAACCTTAACTGTAGCAGCTTCTAACTTATTTCTATCATTATTCATATCGACAGCAAAATAATATTCTTTATATGATTATTCATATACAAGTTAAAATACAATTTCTCCTTGCCTTATAATACGTGTACTCATACGTTATTTTTTTTTAGTTAGTGAAAAACTTGTACTTTGTCACATGAGATTTCAAGTTTCATGGTAAAATATTGTGTGAAAATGGATTTTTTTCTTCTAATTTACGTTTGTATATAAAGTAATAATTTCCACCGAAAATTATTTTCTTGCTAATTCTGTATTTTACCAATATCTAACGAAATTCTTTCTAAGATATATTAACTCAAAAAAAGAATACTGATAAATAAACATATCTGATTTGTGTTTTCATAATTAAATCTTAGGTAGTCTACAGTTTATCCCAAAACAAAAGACCTGACCGTTTTGTGAGAAGGCTACCTGAAATAACATATAATTAAAAAAAACAACTTATTTTTGTGCGTCTAAATTTCTCTACTAACTATAATTGTCTTTTGTTTTTACATTCTGTAAGCTAAGCTATTCTACGTGCTATTATAAATTAAACAGATTAAACCGTCTGAAATTTATATTGTAATATGGAAAGTTATTTTAATAAGTGATTTTGGAAGTGCAAAACTAACTTAATATATCTTCATAAAAACTTATAATATATGTTTATAAATATGATTTTCGCAAGAAAAAAAACTTAATAGTTGAGAAAGCTAGCAACATCCACTAACTAAGCACAACATTAAAAATAGCAATTCACTTCTATGGGATGTATCTGATAAGATATTATTTTTACATAATAACAGTTAATGTTTTGATCACATCGTAGAAACGTATTATTTTTACTGATAATATAATTCAATGATATGCAAATTGATGCAGAACGTATCAATATAGTCGAATACAATGAGCGTTAAATGCAATTTTGAATTAGTACATGTATTTCATTTACAATCTTTCCATAATTATCAAATTTCTGAAGTTATAAAAAAGTTATAAGTAATGGGCTTCATAAACCTGAATTATGGAGAAGGATATATTTGGCTTCACTTAATAGAATAGTTTGTTTGTTTTTTTTCAATTTCGCACAAAGCTACGTGAGGGATATCTGCTCTAGCCGTCCATAATTTACCAGTGTAAGACTAGAGAGAAGGCAGCTAGTCATCACCACCCACTGCAAACTCTTGGGCTACTCCTTTACCAACGAATAGTGGGTTTGACCGTCACATTATAACGTCCCCACGGCTGGTACGACGGGGTTTCGAGCTCGCAACCCTCGGATTACGACTCGAACGCCTTAACACACCTGACCATGCTAGGCCTCAATAGAATAGACTTAATATCTTTCTTTATTTATGTATCACGAATTTCAACTAAGAGATTGGTGGAAATAGTATTTCATATTGATTTTTCTTTACATCAGGAGTAATTTTCCAAAACGATTTTGTGTTAATAGCAGAACACAGTAGGTGGGCTGTAGGGCTTGACAACCAAACATCTGTCCATAACGTTATTCATATATACGATATAAAAATATCAATGCTACGATTTTGAATGGCCATTAATGGAGAATAATTGAAATCTAATAAATACTCTTGGTCCACGAGTAGCGACACAAGAAAAATAAAAGACATGTCATATTTTTGCAAAACTACGATTCGAAATTCATTACGAACAGTTAAAAAATAATTTGAAATAAAACACTTTCCGAACGAAATCAAGATTACTTTTGTCCAAAACCAGCAACGTTGGTCTTGAAAAAGTGATGTTATAAATGAGGGTGTGGGTCGCCCCTTTCACTATTTTGAGACGTACTTTCTTTGCAAAGATACCCTTACTACGCATGGCATTAAACGTTGAAGTAATTTAGTATCAGATTGAACTGTGTCGTTATTTACGCCATTGATGTTAAAAAACCTGCCTAAATTCAAACCTTTCATGAAATATATGTTCATTTAAGTTTAATCCTCGAGCCATATGCCCAAGTTTTAATTAAGTTTCATTAAAATTTAGTTCACTTTTCCTTACAACATATTGATACACACATCTATATATATACATCTAAGCCACTGGATTAATTTACCTTTCCTGTTTATTAAAATGACTTTCCCAAAAAAAGTGTTTAATAAATAATATTATTTCTCTAAACGTAAAATAAAACATACAAATTATTAATCTTATCAAAAACTTTAGTATGCCTTTTATTATCCACTGAAATATTTAGAAGCAATTTCAAAGCAAACGAATTATTTTACATAAAACCTATAACACTTTTGAAGGAGTGTTTAATACTTAAATTATTTATTCATTGTTTGTTTTCCTTCTTTATATTTGAAAGTCTTTTTTTTTTGTTCAGGTACGTAACTGTTATCAGATGTAATTCGAATTTTACATCTACTTTTATGTAAACTTTATTTTATGAAGTTCTAAGTTATATTGGAATTAAATTCAACTAGTTTACTTATATTTATTTATGGTCATTTTTTCTATACACAAAATGTCTAGTTAAAACTTCTAAATATTATGGAATTCTAAGATTATATATTAAATTATTTACAAAACTGAACAACTGCATTTATTTTAAATAAGATTTCAAAGCAATTGAAGAGTATAAAATTATTTTCGTATTTTATTTTTGTTCTTGTTCTTGTTTTCACAAATGGATAGTTATTAAACAGATTTTGAATAATATTTTCATTAGGCATTTAAATAGGAAAAATTCTCGAAACTGAAGCCATCATAACGTTTGTCGTTTATTATGTTATTCTTATAAATAGTAAATTAGTTTACGCTCAGAAACTTCGATTAGAGAAATACACGAATATCTTTTATACGTATTTTTATTCGAAGTCGTTTAATAAATGTTTGTTTTTTTCTAATATTGCCCAAAGTTACTTGAGGGCTAGCGCTAGCTGTTCCTAATTTTGAATTGATAGACTAGAGAGAAAGCAGCTAATCAATATCGCCCCTGTTAACTGTCAGGCTACTCTCTAGCAACAAGTAATGGGATTGGCTATCATATTATAACATTCCACGGTTGAAAAGGAAAGTACGTTTGGTGACGGGATTAGATCTCTCGATCAGAAGATTACAATTCGAGTGCCTCATCTACCCGCTCCTTTTAGTAAATGGTATTTACGTAACTTTTCATAACATAGAATATATGTTTTTACACATTTTATTATCTTTGCAATAACTTGCATTAGCTTTTGAAAACATACGTTGAATTAACAATTACTTATTGTTAAAAGTTTAACATTCCTAATATTAAGAGTCCTTCAGTGTCACGGTGGTAAGTTTGACGGCTTATGATGTTAAAAATCTGGATTTCGATTCACGTGGCTGATACAAAACAGATAGCTCGTGTAACTTTGTGTTTAACTACAGACAAAAACTACATTCAAATGGGCTCTCAAAGACTCAGCGGTAAGTGTGAGAGTTCACACTGCTAAAACCGGGTTACGATGTTTGTGGTGCTTACAGCACACATTGTCCATTCTGTAGTTTTTTGTGCTTAACGACAAAAAAAAATAAAATCTTCTAAACGTTAATTATTTGCTGTCAAATATTTACCGACTTAAACTATTCCCTAAACATTCGAGAATATCAAACTATTTTGTGATATAACTGGGCGCGCGCGATAGACCTGAGGATCAATGGTTCGCATCCTGTTGTCGCAGATTTGTTCCCATCACTTTAGGGTTTTGGGAGTGTAACAGGAGTAGGGGCTAAATCCTACTATTAGATTATAGTAGTTTAGGAGTTGATGATGGATTATGTTAACTAGTTACTTCCCTCTAATTTACTAATAAGGAGGGATTGTATATTAGCGTTGTTTGTGTACCTTTTACAAGAATACCCAATATAAACAAAAATAAATGTTCTTTGATGATAAAGCCCTAACTACTGTATGACGAAGCTACGGAACGAAAGCTTCACTTGTGTGATGAAACTGATAACTTAGATACGTTTCAAACAATCTTTTATACATATGTTTCTTAATACGTCGCTTTTATAGTACCAGCTATGACGAACCTTTTCATATGGTATTTCGTTGAATTTACATTGTGAGGATAAGATTTCGAATATCGCTTTTAGAAAGAAAACAGATAACTATATTTCTTGTCATGGTATTTGTGACATGTGAATAACTGAAAAATGCGAGTTAATAACTGTTGAGATTTTATATATTTGATATGCAAAAGTTTTCCTTTCTGTTATCTTGTATATATATTATCATTCGGAATTTACGTAACGAATTATCTAGAAATTTCTTATTTAAGTCTAGGAAATTATTCTTTACAAACATTTTATTGTTTTAGACGATCTTATTTACTTCTGTGAATTCGCGAGCTTGGTCATAAGCTGATGGTTAGGATGCTCAACTTGCAATTTGCGGATCGCGGGTTAAAGTCTCGCCTCTGAACATACTCGCCCTTTCAGCCGTTGGGACGTCAAAAGTGACGGTCAATCCACTGTTTGTTGGTAAAAAAAAAACTAACCCAAGCGTTGCGGTTGGTGATGTCGACTAGCTAACTGTTTCTCTTCTAGTCTATCACTGTTAAAATGCGGACTGGTAGCACAGATAGCTCTCGGGTAGCTTCGGGCAAAATTCAACATTGCCCTTTGATTTGTTCATAATATCCAACAGTAAGTTAACTCTATAGACCAAAATGTCCTGTACTATACTTCTCAGCAACAATGAAAATGCTAAATGTACACCTGGTAAGATTACCGTACAAGTAAAGGAAAATCCACGAACCGTAAGAATCAATAACTGATGCAGGGATGACATCAGGCTCTCTCGTATCCGGGTCGGGTACATCTTCTCTTTCTTTCTGAAAAGATGTCTGACTTCTACAGACCAAAAACGAACATTATTGTTAGATATATCTAATATCCTTAGTTCTAAATTTTAAATTTTAAATATTTCATATTTGCCGTGCTATTAATTCACTGAAGTAAGTAATATGCATGTAATGTTTATTTTAAACATACTAATGACCATGTTCAAGTTGTGTTTCCCCGAAAAGGGGCTAAGGTCAAATGAGAGATCATTTATTTTAACCACTCGCACTACTAGACAGCAATGTGTTGTCTGTCAGTCAGACAGTCAGTAGACACTAAAATGACGTCATATAAGGAACTCTTGACGTTGTAATTTGTATTATAATGACGTCAGTAAAGTACGCATGCCATGAATCCTGAGAATAACAATGTAATCTGAAGGTCAGAAGACATCATGACATATAAAGTTTAAATGGAAAAATATAAAAGTATTTATCAGTGTTAAATTTGGTTTTATTTACAGATCATTTTCGGGGAGCCTGTGCAAATAACTGATAAAGTAAATAATAACAATTAGAACAAAAACTAATGTTATAATGAAATACTTGGGAACAAAACATCTGTAGATCATACATGTGGAAAAGTATGGTAAAGTTTACTTCATCGAGTATAAACAAAAATAAAAGGTACAAAACTATGTAGAAAACCTTACATACAACTCATTAATTAATTAGAGATAATAAGAAGGGTTAGAAGAACATTCTTAATAGAATAGATACAATAGTGAAATAACTGGGAACAGTTTGTTGGGAAGAGTTGCATACCCGTGCTGAAACACGAATATTGTACGTAAAACTAACATTTATTTCAAAGCAAATAGTGCGTAGCAACGTTGTACATTATAATATTAGCGTAGTCCCTATTCCATGCTGCTTTACTGTTTTAGGATTCAAAAAATACTTTGTTATTGCTTTACAATTTTATCTATTATACAAATACAACCTGGCATGGCCTGGTAGTTAGGGCACTCGTTCGACTCACAATCTATAGTTCGTGGAATTACAACCCGTTACCAAACGTACTTTTCATTTCAACTGTGGGTGTTTTGTAATATGGGTCAATCCATCTATTCCTTAAAGAAGCGTAGACTACGAGTTGGCGGTAGATGCTTTCGTCTATTACTTCAAAATCAAGAACGGTTAGCACAGACAGCCGTCGAGTGGCTTTGCGCGAAATTCAAGAGAAAATACAAACATTCTCCCCCCCCTCCTCATACACTACCCGTCTTGACAGTATACTAGACTTAAGCAGTTTAAGAAAATAACACATACACGTTTTTGAAATATAACCCATTTTAAACAGTTTCTGCACTTTTAACTCATTCCTATTGGTTGTTTGGTGTTTTTTACATTATGTGCGAAAATCACCAATTCTTCAAAACAAAATTTAAGAAATACATCTAACAACAGCTCTTGCTAGAAGGAACATTAAGAAATACATCTAACAATAGTCCCTGCTGAGAGGAACATTGAGAAATGCATCTAACAATAGTTCTTGCTAGAAGGAACATTGAGAAATACTTCTAACAATAGTTCTGGCTAGAAGGAACATTGAGAAATACATCTAATAATAGTTCTGGCTAGAAGGAACATTGAGAAATACTTCTAACAATAGTTCTGGTTAGAAGGAACATGAGAAATACTTCTAACAATAGTTCTGGTTAGAAGGAACATGAGAAATACTTCTAACAATAGTTCTTGCTAGAAGGAACATTGAGAAATACTTCTAACAATAGTTTTTGCTAGAAGGAACATTGAGAAATACTTCTAACAATAGTTCTTGCTAAAAGAAACATTAAGTAAAATATTTGAGTCGATGTATTATAACACTGCAGGTAATTTAAAACAATAACAGTAATTTAAACTACACATTAAACAAATACTTATATTAGAACAGAGAAGTGTATTATAAGTGGAATTAATTTCTAGTTTAAACTTATAACACCAAGAAGACCCACGAAAAGATGATTCACAACTTTGAAACCCGTATCAACGTTATAAAGCTGAACAGAACAGACCAAAATGAAGGGCGCTTAATAATTAGATCAGTTTTATAACCACGGATGCACCAAACAACGCTTGATTGGTTTGTTTGGAAATAAGTACAAAGCTGTATACACAGTGGACTATCTGTTCTCTGCCCACCATGGGTATCGAAACCCGATTTATTATTTATTCTAAATAATCACAACTTAACGCCCTCTAAATATGAAATAATAAACGCCTTCTAGCTAGTTTTTTTTTATTTCGGAGGTGGGGAGAAGCATGAAGCATATGAGTTTGCGGGCGGGTATGACTGGCTGTCTTTAACTGCTAAGTTCAAGACGATCAGCTCAGACAGTCCTCGTGTAACGAAATTCAGTGCAAATCAAACCAGCTTCATAAATCTGCGGTAATTTGGAGAAGAAATGAGAAAAGTTCAAAGAGGTATAGGTTTTATATATGAATCCAAGCTCAAATTGTTCGACGACACTCAATGATAGTATGTTCGATGATAGTGAAATTAGTGGTTTTATAGTCAATGTGCATATATAATAAAGATAGGACTGCCAGTTGATGGTGACGTTAAAGAGTGATGGCACCCTGACTACAGCAAGTCCATGTGGATTCTTATCCACTATGACATTCCCTCAGAAACACTCAATTACCATACTATGGTTTCCAGCGTGAGAAATTCTAAGGCTGTGTAGCCTTATACAATGTAAGAGAAACTTAAAAGTTTGATATGTCGGAGAAATAATTCAACATTTGGATAAGTATTCTACAATCGTATATTGATAAACTGTATAGTAACAGGTGGAAAAATCTGTGCAAAGTAAAAGCTGAGTCCGGCTGGCCAGGTGGATTAGGGCGTTCGACTCGTAATCTGAGGGTCACGGGTTCGAATCCCCGTCACACCAAACATGCTCACCATTTCAGCCGTGGGGGCGTTATAATGTTACAGTCAATCCCACTATTCGTTGGTAAAAGAGTAGCCCAAGAATTGGCGGTAGATGGTAATGACTAGTTACCTTCTAGTCATACTAGTCTTACTCTAGTCTTACACTGCTAAATTAGGACGGCTATCACAGATAGCCCTCGAGTAGCTTTGTGCGAATTCAAAACACAAACAAACAAACAAACAACAAATAAAGCAAAAGCTCACGTCAAAACACTTGAATTATTTAATTAATTTAATAATGTTTTTTGTCATTAATGAATTAATTATCAATTTGTTATAAGACGTTTTCGTAAGTCCTGTACGTGTTATCAATATGCGTGATGAAAATATGAACAATAGCGAAAAACAATCCTATATATATACATATATATATGTATAAACTTTAATAGAAACAATGTAGTCAGCTATTCACCAATACTATTAAATATGATTAGCGTAAATGTTTGATTATTTGCAATCAGCTAACATCAAATTTCTAACAAGCATTTACTTTGAAAATAGAAAAAGATCATACGTAACTTTGTTCGAAATGTAAAAATCAAATACGCATGCCTAGTTTACTTATGTTTTAAATTTCTTGTTATTTAAATACGGTACTAGAAAAATACGCATTTAAATAACAAATTATGGTAATTAATGTAACAAACATACAAGAAAACTACATAATATAATAGTTAAAAAACGCAAGCATATTGTGACATAAATATTCCTTTTTTCACTTACAAAGAAAAACTAAATTATCTTCTACAGTGTCGCTTTGTATTCTTTTTCCCCTGCTTTTCTAAGTTCTTTACGAATACATACATGTACAAAGAAGGCAGTAAAGATATGCAGTTTAGTTTTGCTGAGAAAGGCCATACGTATTTTAGTGGCAACTTTCCTTCTATACCGTTTTATATCTTTCACCGTTTTGGAAATTTAGCTCCAAATTATTCAAATTATTATGTGAATAAAAATAAAAATATGAAAATGTTTTTGGATACTTTTTTACATACTCCCCTTTGAAGAATACGTTAGCAGTTTATGTACTGCCCATAAAACGTTAATTAAAATACTGGAAGGCAATTTACACGAAAGTTATATTCTCATACTAAAAAATATTCATTACATTCTTCATTAAAAATCAACTTTCCTTTTTAGCAACTGTAAAGTGTTAACCATATCTAAACTGTAGACCTTACAAAATATCCTCTTTTCACAGGCTTTTCAGCGTCTTAGAAAGAACTTCTTTTGTACATATTTTATCAGATACACTGGTAGTTATAAACAAAACTAGGTATTAAAGGTATCTTAAAGAGCTTCTCATGCTGTGGTAAAATAACCAGAAGCACGTTTAGAGCCAGTAGTTTTATTCACAAATATGTTTACACAGAAGAATGTGATTCAAACTGTTTCATTCTGCGTGTTAAAATTGATTTTCTCACAATCTAATATTTACTTTATTTTCCCACTATTTCTCTCCTTTCACAATACGATGTTAACTACTTGAATACATTACGCGTTAGTGTGTGCTGCGTATTGCGAGAATCAATGAGTGTATTACGTTCGTGATACTACGCTGCTCGAGAATGATCAAAGCAAACCGAATGCCTTTTGTGACAGTTTTAGAAACACCTCGTGTCACGTGCAGATACCAAACGCATATAACGGCATTTAATGGTAGAATTCCACAGAATGATTGGACGTGTACCAGTTCTTACTCCTATCTTGTCACTGTAGTCATAAACGTCACGTTTCTTTCGGAAGCTGAGACTCAATCCAGATTTCCTTCAAATGAATCTACGCCAGCTATGTGACAACATTGTGAAGCGCGAATTATCTGTGAAAAGAGTATTGCTTTTCATGTCGTCGATCCACTTGACATATTTTTGGTACAATGCCGAACATTTTGTGCCTTGCTATCAGCAAAACGTATTTGACTGGGCATACATTTTACGGATTGGACTTCTAACTGTCTGTACAGTGACATACAGCTACGAACATTTGATGTAGCATTGGAACAGGTACCCTACGAGAGTCTCCAGCCACAATTACCAGACGGCTGTCATTTGCTGGTGTCAAAAATGATGTATGGTCTGCATTGTCTCGATCTTCGAGCAACTGCTTTGAAAGTGATTCAGGTGTTGCTAATGAAAGTTTTAGATGTATTCAGCCAATTAGTAGCAATCAGTTATAAACAGCTCACTGGCTTGCTTCGAACCATCCGAACGACTCTACATATGAACAAAACATCGAGATTTCTTCTTTAAGGATTAGCCATGGTTTATGAATAATATAAAATACCTATGTATTGTTTCAAACCACTATATATATATATTATAACCGTAATTTTTAAGTCAAAACAAAACATATTAAAATTAAACAAAATAGGCTGCATTTAAAAAAAAAAAGGATCCTAGGTATAAGCTACAACGTGAGATAATAAAATGTATCCTAGATTTTAGAGGTATTTGGGGAGTAGGACCCATATTGCGGTGGGGATACACCGTCTATCAGGCTTAACCTCCAATTCGCTAGCCTCACATAAGAAATAGACACAATTAGACTACAAATTGAGAGAGCGAGATGTGGGTGCTCAAGCCCACAACGTCCCACATATATATATCGCCCTTCACTGCCTGCAGACAGTTGGGAAAAGGTGACTGCTCTCCCAAGTTAAAACAATAATAAGAAAAAGGTGGACAAAAAAAAGATAAAAATAAAAATAAGTTACTACCATTTGAGGGTAAGTAAAATAAAACTTACCTCTTGAAGTTAGCAATCTTACTTCCAATATGGTAGAGGCACTAATTAACACGACATTGAACAATATCAGTATACTGAGTTCATGGTGACTGTCGTGCTTTTATATGCGGCTCAAGTTGTATCTCCGCATAAAGTAGTGCCAAGACCTTAAGTGACATTATTTTAAATTAAAAATAATTATTATAATTTTCCGTAAAATTTCTCTGATTTTTATTTTTTCTTTCGTTTTTTTTATTTTTATGTGTTTTGGCTTTAAAAATGTGGTTATAATATAATTAATCATAGGTTGGGATTTGTTGTTTCTAGCAGCAGTCCTTCCGCATGAGTTTATTTCCTTATTTAACTTCATTTAAATGTATTTATTTAATTTCACTAATATCACTACATATATACATATATATACAAACACAAACGCATTATAATGTGCTAAAAGGCCAATCATTTGCCTATCAGATCACGTAACAAATCATTAGATACCCGATTTGCCTAATAATGAACTGAAAGTACTGATTGACATTATATAACAGAATAGGTTTAGCGTTATACATTTTGATTATCCTTCAATAACTATATGTCTTCTATATCAGACGAGGCTGTGTTCAGATAACAAAGGGCGAATCAATCAATCATTCGCTATTGGAATGAAACAGAGAAAAACGAAACATAGGTATATCGGCAAGTTGCAGCCTTAACTATTTTTTATTTATATTTTTAGCTAAGGTTTCAATCACTTTGAAACCACGAATTTTACATTTTTTTCTGATATAATTTACATTTAGCATATTACTTTTAGCAGTTTACTATAACATCGAGAAAATGTTTATTGTTAACCGGAAATAAATACAATACGGTGTTAAACATTTAACTGAAATCCTAAAAGTAATACTTGTATGATGTTGTCAACATTAATACCTAATTTTCAAAAAAAAATATATTTATGAAATATTTATGTGTTACTTGAGCACATTCACAGAAATCTGATTACTATTTTGTGAATCATCTACTATTTATCGTTTTCTTTTTAAAGGGAGAGAGAATATAAACTTATAGGCCTTCTGACCTATAGCTTACGCTTGTTTAAACTTTTATCCTTTTCAATAGCTTGATAATTAGTGTGAAATCAGCATCGCAAGAGGTCTGTATAAACTAAAAATATATGAATAAACTACGGAAATGCCGTACATTTATTCATTGTGTTACGAAATTATTCGTCCCCCGCTGATACACAGTCTACACATTTACAAAGCTAAAATTAAGGGTTTGATTCTGCTCGGTGGACTCAGCAAATAGCCTGATGTTACTTTGCTACAAGAAAAAAAACACAATATCTAATGAAAAGGTTGTAAGTTTATATTATTTATCTAATAATTTTCCATTTTTTAGGTTAACAATGACTTGAGTAACTGTTTTTGAATTTCGCACAAAGCTACACGAGGGCTAGCTGCCTTCCCTCTAGTCTTACACTGCTAAATTACAGGGGAGGCAGCTGGTCATCACACTACACCACCAACTCTTGGGTTACTCTTTTACCAACCAATAGTGGAATTGCTCAACATATTATAACGCCCCCAAGGCTGAAAGGGCGAGCATGTTTGATACGACGGGGATTCGAACCTGCCACCCTCCGATTACGAATCGAACGCCTTAACCCAGTTAATCCACTTGGCCATAAAGGTCCGGCGTGTGTAATTCAATATAATCCACTTGGCCATAAAGGACCGGCTTGAGTAATACAAATATAATCCACTTGGCCATAAAGGACCGGCTTGAGTAATACAAATATAATCCACTTGGCCATAAAGGACCGGCTTGAGTAATACAAATACAAAATTTACAGATAAAAATTGCCAATAACCTTATATTTCTGTAACTTAAAGTGACAGATCCATCTCGTTCAAAATTACCTTATGCCTTAATTATATATAGCAAAACATATATATATTAAAATATACTACAGTAAAACATCTGATGATTATTTAAGTAAACAGGAAAAGTCTGGGATTACATTTATTGCCGGAAGTTTGGAAACTCCGGAAATACGAGTTTCTATGTGCGATTCGTTTTGTTTGATTTTGAATTTCACGTAATTCTACACAAGGGTTATATGCACTAGCCGTCCTTAATTTAGCAGAGTAAAACTAGAGGGATAACAGCTAGTCATCACCACCCACCGCCAACTCTTGGGTTACTTTTTTACCAACGAATAATGGGATTCACTGTCACATTAGAACGCCCCACTGCATGTTTGATGTGACTCGGATTAAAACCCACAACCCTCAGATTACGATTCGAGTGCCTTAACTACCAGGCCATGACGGTCGGGCCTCCTATAAACGAGACCATTAAGAGAAAACTTTCAGACGGACTTTAAATGCTACAATACATACGTATGACTCTCAGGAAACAAAGATGACAGAACTTCTTGACGAAATATTAACCTTGCAATGTTTGATGTTAAGCCAGCCAGCACTGATATATACACAAATTTTACAGAACGATAAAAACCACTTCTTCCAATTTCGAAGTATTTATTATATTCAGGTTTTACGCTTATATGTGTATAATGCTACTGAGATTGTTTCATTCTAATTGTAAGAACGTAAGGTACAGTTAAAAGTATTCACTAATGTCTACATTTTTTAGTAGATTCCGGGAGTAATATAAGCGAATTGTGTTCAAACTAATGAATTATTCTAACAGAATAATTCTCTATGCTACAAAGCACTTAAACTTTCTTGATTTAAAGATAACAATATATTCAAATGATTCGGTCAGACCCTAACTCCGTACCACTATGGACCATCAAGGGTAACATTGAATGATAAAACACAGTCCTCCAGTCGTCGTGAACGGAAATGAAATGTAAAACAAAGATTAATACAAAGCGTCTCAGAAGCTAATCGGTCTTTTTCCTCTAGTTCTAGAAATTAAGTCTATGTTTCTCTTTTCATATTACTTAACAATAAACTCAATATAATTTTTCACGAAGTTGAAAAATTAAATTGAGTGATATTTGTTTGAAATATATGGTATGTTTGCTGCTCCAGACAATCAAGAAGTAACATCAGGTACATGCAACTGCAAGCAGTATTTTATTTCAATTAAAGTTTTAATACCCATACCAGTCGTCTTGAGATTACATTTTTACTTCAAGTGAGTTTCTCGTCAGAATGGATATCTAGACTTAGAAAGCTATCTTTGATTGTTAGGCTTTGCAAAAATGTGCACATTTTACAGACTTTAAAATTAATAGCACCAAGAATTCTTGAAGTATTTCTTTTTTTATACTGCTGGACACAAACTGAAAATACTGAACTTTCTGGAATTTTTCCGGAAACTTCACGATGCTTTAGCATCACAAGTAAGCAAAACTTATAAATGAAATTTATCATACCTGTTACAAAGGTACATAATGTTCAGGATAAAGCGAACATTTGCTGTTTTTGATTCTATTGAAGAGTAAAACGCATGCATGTGTTAAAGGTGTAATTTATTTAAACAGAGAAACTACAGTAATTTGGGTTTTTCTCTCTTCTTTTTTGTATTTTGACTACATAACTATCGTTTCATTTAACACAAAGATTTGAAGTGTGACACATATTAAAAAAAGATGTGTAACATATCTTATTCCATGAAAATGGATACCATACACAAAATGTGAGGTTTGTGAAATCACAAAACGTACACGCTAATATCAAAAACAAACTTCTTCGTAGGAACCAAATTTGTGAGTCCCAAAAATTAATTTTGGGTACATATTTCCTTTTGTTTAATATCCTATATCTTGATGTCAGTATAGGTATTTCCGAAAGTGTATCGTTTTGTCTTCCTTAGCCAATACTTTGAATAAACTCAGTATTTATGTCTGGCACGTAAGTAAATAGTAATTTTTTTATTTTGCATTGTTACGACCTTTTACCAGAGGACATAAAATAAATATTTTACTTACTTGTTCACGATTTCTTGTTCAACAGAACCTATAAGGAAAAGAATTTGATTTAGAATCAATTACATACTTATATTATGCTTTCGAAATTGCTATAAAGCAATTTCAGTAAATTCAAACAAAATATATTGTTCATTGCTGATAGGCATATTACTGCTCTAGGCAAAATTATTCAATTCATTCGTCTTTTTCCATTCAATTGATTTCCTGTCTAACTTAAAACCGTATATACTGGTTCTTAGATTATTTCACAGAAATAAATTTAAGTTCAAATACATATTTTACTTCACTTAAAAAAATGAACAATTTAACGTATATCGCGATATAATTTCTGTATATCAATGTACTAAGAACCCGTTTCTAAAAGTATTATACTATCTCCGTGTTTGTTTATTTTTTAATGCATAGGTTTAGGATCAACTTCTATGTTACAAGCTGTTGAAAATACGCCAGAATAACGTAATCTGTCATTTCAATTCCCTTTTATAATATGACGTGTTCTCTTTTTTTTTTTTCATCTTTTCTTTTCAACCAAGCTGAGATAAAGAAAAATGTTTCCGTACTATCTTTGGATAAGTTTAAAAATAAATATTACAAAAGTGTTTTACCATGCCATGTGCTTTTCATATAATAATGGTCTAAAATTCTGTAGAATTCTTGGTTTATGACGCACATGCAAAACTTGTTTGTCAGATGTTTAACATACTCAGTGACACTGCTAATGAAGGTGAGTTTCATAATTTATGCATACTCAAGTTATTGTGTCATAAATGATGAATGACTCTCTTTCTAAATATTTGTTGTCAAGACATCTCAACCAAAAAGCCCCGATAAGAATCAAATCGTACCCTTCAGAAAACTGAGCAACTAATTATTACTTGTCATGACCAGGCAATCACTAAACTAATACTAGCAATGATAAACCTGTTTATTATATTCTACCATTTATTAAAATTACAAGAGAGTCGTCTTGTCTAGAACATTAACGTTATTAACATATTGTACTCATGTAAATGAATACACATATCTTCAGTGAAGAAAAAAAGAGTCATAATAGAGGTATCATAAATCAAGTCAAACGATGATTATAACTGTTAAGGATGTCTTAAAGATAATCTTGTGTACTAGATTGAGCACTGTGTTTACAGAGACTGATAGAATCAAATACGTTATAACATAATACAACCATCAAGTCCGTTCATATACGTTTATTTTTCACTTAATGAACAGTAAGATCGATTAGTTACAAAATACAAATATACAGAAAAATAATTCCTTATTAATCAACATTGAAGCAAAGGATAAGAATATCAAAGTGAAATAAAATAATTTGTTGTAGCAGCATTCATATTGTAATAAAACAAGATATTACTACAAGGTGTACTTTTATAATGTTTTATCTTTCTCGATGTGAAAAACTAAAATACATTAAGTATCTTTAGAATACGCCATTAAATAATAATAAATAAGACGATTTTTTCACATAAGTGAAAATGATTGTTCTAAAAATATAACCTGCACTGTTAAAAATATTACCTTCAATCATATCGACTAAAATATAAAAACAGGTAACTAAAAATATTGTACATGCACGCACCAAGATCTTTTATTATCATTTTTATATTTTCATTAATTTTCACAAAATAATGTTTTCACTTTTAATTGATTTGATTATTAATAAATATGCAAAAACCTATAAGAGAAAGTAAAGTGAGCAATATGCATATATGTTTACTGTATTATTTTTCTTTCTGAAACGCAAGACTTAAAATAAAATTTGAACTTCCTATTACGAAGTACGATATTTTAAGATAAATGTTTATTCTAAATAAACAGTTTGGTGAAAACTATCAACATTATCTTTCGTGTTCTTTTGTTTTGCAGAAAAAACACCTTTAGAATATATGGAATAAAATTCGTCGTATTCACGAATTTGGTTTTCAATGGCTTAAAATCTTAATTCGCAATTAATATTTCACATTTTTTAAAGTAATTAAACTAATTATGTTTATGTTATGCGAGTTTTATAAAACGTCTCAAATTAGAAATTGTAATTTTTTCATTACTTATTTTTTTAATCACGTTCATTTAACATATTCGATATTTTTAGGGTTAATTCTTTACACAACAATCGAGCAAAGTCTTGTTTGTTTGTTTGTTTTTGAATTTCGCGCAAAGCTACTCGAGGGCTATCTGCGCTAGCCGTCCCTAATTTAGAAGCGTAAGACTAGAAGGAAGGCAGCTAGTCATCACAACCCACCGCCAACTCTTGGGCTACTCTTTTATCAACGAATAGTGGGATTGACCGTCAGTTTATAACGCCCCCACGGCTTAAAGGATAAGCATGTTTGCTGCGACTGGGATTCGAACCCGCGATCCTCACGACCAAAGTCAATCACATTCTTAAAACCTAGAAACATTTTTTTTTCTGAGGCATAAACTCAAATTTCATATTTCAACCAAAGAAGACATAAAAGTAAAAGTTTTGCAGATTCTTACTAAGATTTGAGAAAACTAATAACACACGAACGTATTAATGTATGGTTCAAAACCACAAAAACGTTTCGGAATTAGATCGTTGATATTTAGATCCGTTTTAGCTCTTCAAATTAGTTATCTTTATCATGTTAACATCAGACATTATTTGTTATCTCTATCATCATCAACCTGTGTTGATTGTAGCTGAAATAACACAAAACCGCAATATATTTTTTTTATATAATATCAAATACATATGTGTGATAGCATACTTATGATTTTTATTATACACGTCAGACCTATCTGTTTCATTTTATGTCTTATCTTGTCGTTCTATCAATAGCTTTAACATAGTTAGTTTTGCTAACATTTCCAAATTCTTTTCTGTTATATTCATCAGAAACGACAAAAATTTGTAACCTGGTACAAGTTTGGTTTGATTTGTTTTAAATTTCGCGCAAAGCTACACGAAGGGCTATCTGCACTAGCTGTCCCTATTTTAGTAGTGTAAGACTAGAGAAAAGACAGCTAACCTTTATTACCTATCGCTAACTTTTGGGTTACTCTTTTACCAAAGAATAGCGGTATTGACCGTCACATTACAACGTTCCTACAGCTGAAAAGGCAAGAATGTTTGGTATGACGAGGATTCGAATCCGCGACTCTCAGATAACAAGCAGAGTGCCTTAACCACCTGGCCATGCCGGTCCCCAAATATACGACTGAATATTTATTTCCTTTTATGTAAGTGAATAAGCAAGAAAATATATAATGTATTTTGCAAAATAGATTAACGCTGAATATATTTTGATTATGACATAAGTAAATGACGCTTACTCTTCTATTTCTTATTCAGGTTAGATTTGACATTTGTTAACACTTGATTACAGTTAGGTAACTACTAAATCAATGTCTGTATAAAGGAAAAAGTAATAACGTTCTAAATTTTTTCTTATTGAAATAATAAAGGATTTCCTTGTTGGTTGTGAAACAAAACTATGCAATTGACTATCTACTTTGCAAACCACGGGTATCGAAACCCATTCTTTAGCGTTATAAGCCGTCAGTCTTACCGCTGAGTCACGGGAGGGAAACCATAATAAAGAACAAACTTGTTTATTTTTCTGAAGCTCCTATAAAGTATTGGGGTAATTGTATATATGAGACAAGTAAAATGAGAGGGGGCCTTAATTATTAGATTGTACGAGTTCAAATGCAGGAATTTTGATCATAACATAAATTAAAAGCTAACATTATATATAATTGTTATTTGTTTCTACTCGTTTCAAAGCAATTTTTGTTAAGAGCAAAGCCAGAAGAGTTAGAAACTGTCACTAAAATTATATCGTGGGATTAAGTCTTATAGACATGAGTGACGCATAAAGTTGTTTTTTTCTCTTCTTTTCAAATACCAGACGTATCCATTAAAGATAAGCTGTACCAATTAATCTGTGCCAAATCATGATGGAACACCAAATCATGATGGAACACCAAATCAGTCTGCTACGAAAATTAGCGTTTCACAGTGTTGTGATGTAATGGGAGTTCCCTGCGAGTAAATTCTTTTCGCATCTAGGTGGCTCATTAGTTGGCATGACACTCCCACAGCTGCTATACATATGCCCCAGTAGGAAAATAATTCAGATATGTTTTAAATTAGTTTTCGCCCTACGGAGAACTTCTAATTGCTATTAAACAGATGGTTTATAACTGAAAAAAATCCCCGGAAGGAAATAGATTAATTCTGACAATTGGGTCGTTAACGAGTTTTATTTGTTTCTCAACAGTCGGTTGGGCATTTTTAATATTAATCCTCACAGACAGATGATTAAATGAAGTGACTAATAAAGTCGTTTACAGCCACGTGTTCCTACTAGTTCAAAATAAAAAGACATTAGAAATAATAGTGAGTGATCTTCCAAAAAGTTAGCTTTCTCTCTCAAAGAATTATAGGTACTCAAAGTACGTTAAGTGTTTGTTGTGAAACGAATAAACGCGCCACACAAAAAGAAATCGTAGATTCACAGTCTTCCAGGTCAAACAAAAACTACACTCGTCTTACCAATATCAGATTTTTGTGCACGGATCTGTCTGGATTCGATAATTTCTTCTTTTCGATGTTTATAGAATGTAAGTGTGTGTTCTCATTAATATTTCAATTTCAAACGTGGGATTAATCACTTAACATTCGAGTCGTTTACACTAAAATAGAAACCGTTCTACATATTTCTGTCATGAAATGAGTTGTTGTTTTTTTCTGTAACACAAAAGTGTTAGGTTTTATTATCCACAAAATTGCTGAATTCACCTTACACTGTGCATTCTCAACATGTTCATTAAAAAAGGTTCTTCTTGATAAGATGAGTATTAAATGAACTGCATTTATCACACCAGGGTAAGAATATTTCTTCCGGACAACCAAACTCCTTTAATGACTCAGCTCAAAATCTGGATTCGACTTCAATGTTTGTTATGAGCACAGCAATTGGAGAACAGCAACACAAAAACAAAAAACGAAATAAAAACAAGACAATATAATGGCTGCAAGATGTATTTTACTGAATACTTCCATTTTGATTAAGTATGTTATCGTCCGACGAAAATCTTCATATTTTGATAAAACGAAACAAGAAAACAACAAGTATGTTACATCATATTGTTTGTATCATTCAGTAGCACATTACTGTCCTCAAACTTTCCGTTAGGTAAACAGAAGACATTGGTGACAAAAGTATTTAACTTAAAGAATATTGTTTCTAGAATTTTCACATAAACACGAAATAGTATATGTATATCAAGGTAGCAAAGATAGTCGGAATTCCACTTCATGTAGATATTAGGGCTAAAAATAATTTAAATAAGAACCAGCTTCAAAAACCGGACAATGTAATTGGTTGCAAAAAATTAATAAGGAAAGAACCAATATTAAAACTTGTAAAGGTGCAATTATTTGAATTATATAATGATTACATCATCATTCATTGGAGTAATTATGCATTAATAGGACTTATATTATTTACTATTTCTGTCTTTATGCTAAATTTTCATATAATTCAATGATAAATATCAACTTCATATATGACATGGGTCTGCAACCTAGACTCGTTTTTTTGTAATTGTGTGAAAAGAAGAGAAAAAAATTTCATAGCAAATAACACAACGGTATGTCTGCGGACTTACAACACTAGATACGGGGTTCTGATACCCGTGGTGGGCAGAGAACAGATAGCCTACTGCATAGCTTTGTGCTTAATGTTAACCAAAGTTTCTACAAAATAATTAAATTCATTACTTCATATAAACATTAATATATATAGCATTTTACCATTTATAAAAACATAGAAAAGTTATATCACGATGACCAAGAGTGTGGACCTAACTAATAAAAGAGTGAAAAGCTAATTGAATCTACGAGACCTGGCATGGCCAAGCGTGTTAAGGCGTGCGACTCCTAATTTGAGGGTCGCGGGTTCGCATCCCCGTTGCGCCAGACATGCTCGCCCTTTCAGCCGAAGGAGCGTTATAACGTTACGGTCAATCCCACTATTCATTGGTAAAAGATTAGCCGAAGAGTTGGCGGTGTGTGGTGATGACTAGCTGCCTTCCCTCTAGTCTTACACTGCTAAATTAGGGACGGCTAGCACAGATAGCCCTCGTGTAGCTTTGTGCGAAATTCAAAACAAAAATAAACTGAATCAATGACATTTTTATGTTGTATTATAAAACTAAACAATGTTTGTTGTGCATGAGTCTGGTTTGTAAAGGTTTATATTTACTTAAGCACACAAAGCCACATCTTACCAACTGATTTACTCACAGCAGTAGAATAATTTACCATTCTATTTAATTTTACCGTTGTGTATAAGAGATTCCAAGTTGTGAAATATGCATATTATGTGCTTAACTGAAGAAGAAAAAAACAAAAAAGGGCTTCTAGATACCTTCAGAAAATGCAGGTTTTATCCATTAAGTTATCTAATACTTCTTAATCACTTAATCTATTTCATATACAGTTTGTTTATCCACAAGACCTTTTTTTCACCAATTATCTTCTATAACATACTTAATACGTGTGATATCAACAGACAAAGAATGCATAAATATACTTAATTATCAGTTGTATAAAAGAGCGTTCCTTAAACTGGGATCCACAAGGGCACTCCAGAGGGCTCTCGAATCATGTCCGAAATGTCATAAGATATATTTTTTAATTTGATTTACAGAAAAGAAATGCTTTGCGCTAAGTTAAATATATATGAATTAAAAATGTAATTTTGAAATACAACTTTCAAGTACATAAAAATCATTTTTTTAAAAAAAACATCGATATTTTTACGAGTCCGTAAAAGAAAAAAGAAAAATGTACCTGAAGTTACTAAAGTTTGATAACGGTTGATATAAAATATGAATCGCTTTTTACCATTATATATATTTAAAACTTAGTTTCTTTAAATGTCAGTCCTGTTTTTTATTGATACACACGGATGTTTAACAGTTTCTTTATAATGAATTAAATCACAGAATTAAATATATTATAATGAAATTATTGGACATTACCTTTATCATCCTCTTGGCTCCTAAATCTCATTAAGATGACAATCAAAACAGCCATTAACACCAGAGCTCCGACTATTCCAATTAGTATCCCCAACACAGGACTAATGACCGGTCGCTCAATTTTTGCTGATTAAAAAATCATATTATATTACATACTTACTATTTGGCAAGGAAATATAAGTGTGTTTCAGATTTATTTAATACAGATACGTTTCTTTTCGTATAATTTAGTACACTTTAAAAAAGAGCGTTATTTCATAGTTTATTAAGCTATTTCTTAACATGATTTATTTTATATTTGAAAATATTCAAGAGCAAACCTAAAATATATATGTATTTTTTTCTGCTTTTAGAACACTTTATTTAAGAATTTGTTTAAAGTTAACATTTTATTTCTCTATGAAGAGAAATTCATTTTTTCCTATATAAAGATACATTTAACGAAAATTGCCATTTGGTTCTTAAGGTAAATTTGCAGACATTCAACCGATATTTATAGATAAGAAAACAATTCACCAGTTCGTTTTTCCGGAGCCGGTAACGTCGTTGCTGTTAGTGCGACTGAGTGGCTTTTACCCTTAGAATTCGAAGCGTAAATAGCCAGGATAAACGTCGTCCCTGGTGGAAGATGGTTGATAGCAAATGTCGGAAAATCAGTTTTGGTGAGATTTGCCTGTAATTTTTTCAAAGGAGCATTGAAAACTTCCAAGTGAAATGTCTGCTTTAATCCACCGTTATATCCAGCTTCGCATTCTATCTTTATACTGGTTACCGTTCTGTTTAGAATTTCACAATTTTTGACCGGATCCGGATGTCCTAAAATAATTTGCATTGAAAATGAAAATTAAGTAAACGCTAAATATCCAGTGGTTTCTCAAATATGTGAATAAAAATAATTACATGGAATTACATTACTACACTATTTAATAACAAAAAAACTTCGAGATTAAATTAATATCATGGCAAATCATTGGAGGTTGAAATACGTACGACAAGGTAATAACATAAGATATATTTTCCAACTGTTTAATAACAAGCCACCATGTGGTAGTCCATAAAGATTAATATGCATATTCTAGTTGTTTTTATTATTTACTATATATAAAAATTTGTTATTACATTAGAATTTATTTTAACAAGTTGATTAATTCAACAGTTTTTAGCCTTATACCTTTCTGAGATCATTAATATTAACTTTGGATCAGAATAAGCTATGTGCCTAAAGCGAAACTGAAATAAAATAAGCCTGCCAATAAGAGTAGGTAACTAAATACATTTTTATTATGTTTTTCTTATGAAAATTAGTATGCGTTGTTTCTTCAGTTAGGTGGCTTATCTGTTTGTGATATTTTTGTCTTTAGTCCAAGTAATATTTACAAAATTCCACTAGCTTAGAAAATTCAGGTTAAGTATACGTATCAAGCTAATAGTTCAAAATAATCTTAAAACTAATTCCTAAAACAAAATCAGTACCTTCAATATTATTGTTTAAGTATTTAGAAAAAGATATTTTTTAAAACTCTAAACTCTCAGATGTATTCATTAATATTTGTTTGACCAGTAAAAAATTAATTATTCACTACATTTAGGATTTTGCTACAGATTTAAATGTATGCAAAGAATATGCTGATCAGTCCCAATATATCGTGTGCTTTGGATACAAGTCGTGTGGCCAGGTGGTTAAAGCACTTGACCCATAACCTGAGGGTCACGGGTTCAAATCCCCATCGTACCAAACATACTCGCTTTTTCAGCCGTGGGGCGTTGTAATGTGTGGTCAATCCCACTATTCGTTGGTAAAAGAGCAGCTCAAGTTTTGGTGGTGGGTGGTGATGACTAGTTACCTTCTCTCTTGTTTCACACTGCAAAATTAGGGACGGCTAGCGCAGATAGCCCTTCGTGTATCTTTGCGCGAAATTCAAAACATACTAAACCAATAGAAGTGTGCATCAAGGAAATAAAAATTAGTACAAAATTATTTAACTATAGAGGAAATAAATACATGTTCCTACAAAAATTTGAGACATATTTTGTTTGGTAAAAACGACAATAAAACATTGTAAACTATATTATTCAGGGCAGATTTAACGTACTACTGAAGCCTATTTAAAATGCATACCTGCGGGTATGATACTAAAATTGCAAGGCTCTTTCTGACTTCCAATATCGTTTTTAGCCCAACAGCTCAAAACACCATAACCGTATCTCGTTCTTGGTTTGTACGTGGCTTCGCTGACCGTTTCATTTGTTGTAAAAGAGCGCAGCTCAATCCGTTTAAACGTATTGTTCAAAAACCAATAAAAAGTAAGATCACTAGGGTCGGCCAAAACTTCACATCTTATATTAACAGACTCCAGTCTGGCGACTCCATAAACGGTTTTCTGACCAGGTTTACAAACAGGAGCGTCTGTAGAAAAAAAGAGAAAAGAAAACAGATGAAAAATGGATCAGACGCCTGCGTTTGTTGATAAAACTTGGTAGCATATTGTACGAAATACAATCTAAACCCGTAAACTAGTTAAATGTGTATAAACTGAATTTTCAGTTTTTCAAAAAATGCCAGTACCAGTGGCAAATCGATGCTATGAATAATAACTGTGCTATTCTATGCATATATTTTTATGAACAAATAAGACTTTATAAAATATATTTTTTTCAAAGAATATTAAAATATATGACATTTCGTGAATTATAATATAATAATATTTTGATTAATTTGCCTCTGTTGTTGTTGTTGGTAATTCACTTAGAACTTGGTACGTGTTTGGAAGCATTATATCTTATTGTTTCAGATAAAAAATACAAAGACGGCTTCACAGTTTATATATTTTGTCAAGGTATATCAAAATACAAGGTATTTTATGAATTATAATACATGTAGCATAAAAGTTCGAATCTGCCTTTTTTGTTATTGATAATTCACTTATAACTTGGTAAATGTTTAGAAACATTATATCCTGTTGTTTCAAATGGAGACATTTTGTTAACGATAGGCATGATATAGATATCTAGTAAAATTTGGGCTCACAACTGAATAAATAAGAATAAAAGATATCTGACACCAGTTCTTTTACTGAAATCCCTTACAGTGAACACGTAGCATTATTTCTTCGCTTTCGGCTTCTCCTTCAACATTGGCTGCAACGCATTGATAACGCCCCCTCCTTTCCCTGGTAACTTTCTGCAACACTAATGTTTGGTTGCTGGTGATTACACCCTCTTTTGTCTTGCTGAAGAGCGGCTTACCTTCAAACCGCCAACCAACCTCCGATACCCAGGGATTAGCTTGAATGTTACAATCGAAATACACGTCACTTCCCTCTCTAATGGCATCATGATGTATATTTGCTCCTAAGGAAAGCCTCAACTTAGGAAGATCTGGATGAAAATAAACAAACAAGAATGTTTCACATGTAACGACTGGTGTAGCTGTAGCAATTTTGAATAAACATTTTCCGTATATATCTTTTTTTTTTTTTAATTGGGCTTAATTTATTAAGTTCTCAGCTTGTGGGTACTTGTTTTAAACTATCATAAAGACGTTGTTTAAACATTTGTATCGTAAACAACTAATGTAATATCACATAAACGTTGTAAGTGTTATTATTATTTCTGGAATAATAGAAGTTAATTACGATGAAACGAAAGCTTGTGATATTTATAAAGTTATGCATATATTCCTAAAGCATTATAGAATAAATGTAGGAATATTATCAAACCGAACAAAGTTAAACTGTAATTGCTGTGAGACTGAAACGTTTCTTCTCATAAAACACATCTCCAATACATAATGCATTGCAGCTATTAAAATAATTATAACAAACACATTATATGAAGGTTCTAAATTTAATAACTTGTAGTTTTCTTACGCGTATATACAAACATCTCTTTCACGACATTATTATGTATTTTAAAATTAATAGCCAGATTCAATTAGTTTTACGGGTTCATAGAAAAACAGATTTCTCTTTCGTGGTTTGAATTTTGCCTGAAAACGGATACTATTTTATATGATACAATAATTTCTCAAGAACACGTAAATTCTATTCCGATATGTTGTTCATGAACAATTAATACAAACATGATGAATCAGTATGTAATAAATATGTTCTGAATGCTGTTTATGAACAATTAATACAAACACGATGAATCAATAGGTAATAAATATGTTCTGAATGCTGTTTATGAACAATTAATACAAACATGATGAATCAATAGGTGATAACTATGTCCTGTATGTTGCTTATGAACAATTAATACAAACATGATGAATCAATAGGTGATAACTATGTCCTATATGTTTCTCATGAACAATTAGTACAAACATGATGAATCAATAGGTGATAATTATGTCCTATATGTTTCTCATGAACAATTAATATAAACATTGTAAATCAATAGATGATAACTATGTCCTATATGTTTCTCATGAACAATTAATACAAACATTGTGAATCAATAGGTGATAATTATGTCCTATATGTTTCTCATGAACAATTAGTACAAACATGATGAATCAATAGGTGATAACTATGTCCTATATGTTTCTCATGAACAATTAATACAAACATGATGAATCAATAGATGATAACTATGTCCTATATGTTTCTCATGAACAATTAATACAAACATTGTGAATCAATAGGTGATAACTATGTTTTATATGTTGCTCATGAACAATTAATACAAACATGATGAATCAATAGGTGATAACTATGTCCTAATGTTGCTCATAAACAATTAATACAAACATGATGAATCAATAGATGATAACTATGTCCTATATGTTTCTCATGAACAATTAGTACAAACATGATGAATCAATAGGTGATAACTATGTCCTATATGTTGCTCATGAACAATTAGTACAAACATGATGAATCAATAGATGATAACTATGTCCTATATGTTTCTCATTAACAATTAACATAAAGTGGGGAAGAAATAAATAATAAACAAGTCCTCTCTTTCTTATGAAAATAGATTTTTAAGTATTAATATACTATACTTTTAGTCTTCATTACTAAAATACTACAAGTGACAAACAGATAAAATAGATAAAAAAGCAATGTTTTTTTGCAAATGTATATATTGAAAAATACAGTATGTTATAAACAAGCTAATATCGTGTAACTGTGCCAGAAAATTATTTGTAGTGTTTTCTTGAATTTAACATTATTGTTGTTTAAATTTTCCAATATATGTTTCTAGACTTTAACGCACTCCATTAAGATTGTTCTAATTGAAAATAAATAAACTTTTATCTCTGTAAGTAAAAATAAAATATGCATTTCAATAAGTAAAAATAAGTCAACACATATTTGGTAATTTTGATGAAAAGAAATGTTATTTTATACGATGTAATAAAACTTTAAAAGGCGTTGTACCATTAGTTCGTAGCCCTTAAGGCAAGGTAATTAAAATTTCAAGCGTAAATATTGTTTGCACCATATGTAAAACAGATCTGAAAAATTTATTACAGACCTAATGTATAGATGAATATTATAAAAACAGGAACATGGAAGTGAGCGAAAAAGACATATAATATTTATCACTGATTTAGTTCGCACTATTTAACATAAAACTTCGGTAAATTATTGTAAGAGTGCATATGTGCATACAATAACTTAACAATGGGTATAATATTTATTTAACAAACTCGCATGTTTCTCTCTCACCGTGTTGCTGCCTAAGCTGTTATGTTTGCGTGTTTTTGAATTAGCGCAAAGCTACACGAGGGCTATCTGCCCTAGCCGTCCCTAATTTAGCAGTGTAAGTGTAGAAAGAAGGCAGCTAGTCACCACCACCCACCGCCAACTCTTGGGCTACTCTTTTACCAACGAATAGTGAGATTGAGCATCACATTATATCTCCCCCACGGCTGAAAGAGCAAGCATGTTTGGTGCAACGGGGATTCGAACCTGAGCCTTTCAGATTAAGAGTACAACACCTTAACCAACCTAGCCATGCCGGACCAAGCTATTACGTGAGTGGATTCTAATTCTACAAATACCAACTGAATCAGATAAGTATAATATCAATAAAAACCAACTGAACCAAATAAGTACCATACCAATAAAAAAGCACATTATTCTAGAAAGTACGAGCTTTATTAGATTTGTTCGCTCACAGTTTTGTTGCAAAATAAACCCATATACGTCCATTCGTAAAACTTAGTATAATCTTACATAAGCCTACCTTTCTCGATCAAATAAAACTTGATGGATTTGACGATACACACGGTATTATTTCTTAATGTTATAACGTGCGTTATCATAATGCAAGGAATTTTCTTTTTATATCCCAAACCTTGAACAAATAGCTCAGAATATGCATTATTACTCGCTAAGGTTATTTAGCATTGCGAACAACTGTCTCTGAATAGAGTTTACCTATTTCTATTGAGGATAACTCGAGAATTACCTACTGTTTAGTTAACCGAGAAAGTATCAAAATTAGACTCGAGAAAAGTAAATGGTCAGGGACTGTTAAAGTTTCTTGATAAATTTCTAGATTACGTAATTTTTATCTTCTATTCTTCGTACTGATACAATGTTATAAAAGATAAAACCCTTTTGTACACGTTCATTGGAAGTTTTCTTGCGATCTGATTATTGTGAATAAAACTGTTAAAAATATTGAGAAGTAAATCTAAAAAGGAAAATTATGTTTATAACACTATGTAACAAAATGTTTACTTTTTCTTGTTCTTGGTCAGAAAGTGTTATTTTCCAATTTCGTATGCCTAAAGTAATTGGAAAAGACCTATTTTTCTCTTCAAACTGGGCTTTTGTGACCTGGGGGCGTATAACGAAAACATGATGGGAGACTTTATTTGGGGGCTGATACGTAGAAGTGATTTACATTACAGTCGCAAATCTCGAAAATCTACTCACTTCTAAACATTTTGTATAACTTTAGAATAAATACATGTAATTCTTGGTTCATATGGTGTTTTATTCAGACCTTATGTAAATGAAAATGTGTAAATTTGCCCGTTTTTACACAGAAAATCGGTTAATTTCTAAATTTCATTATACAGGTCACAAAAGCAAAGTTTGGAGGGAATAATGTCCATTTTCTGTACTTTTGCAACATAAGCAATTGAGAAATAACACATACTATCCGGGAACAAAATTGGTGTTGTATAGTGTTATATTACCTACAGAGTTGGTTACTTTCTAACCTTCTCACTCTGGGAGAGTGGTCAGTCTTGAAATTTACAAATCTAAAATCAGGGTTTCAATTCCCCTCTGTGGACACAGCAGAGAGCCCGATGTGGCTTTACTATACGAAACACACACACATACTTTCTAACCAAATATAAAACAAGTTTGCGGGACTTATTTATTTTTATTTTTATTTCTAAGATAAACTATACTGTTTAGATAATATGAAGCTCCAATCTCATGAATAGGATTTGTTTTTTGTCAACTTGACCGAACAGCTAGAAACAAACAAATTCTGGTTTTTGATTTCTGATTGAAATAAATGCATGCATGAGACATTGTTATTTGAAAACCATACTTACAATAGACGGTAAGGATCCAGCCATCTTCCAAGGCACTATTTGGAATAACAGGGTTATCTGCTTGACATGATAGATATTTTCCATGATCGTTTATTGTAGGTATAAAGGTTAGCTTGCTAACTGTCATGTTGTCATTCTTCGATGATGTAATAGTAGACATCTTCTCTCTCCCTTTCCACCACAGGATTCGTGAAGGCGGTCGAGATCCACTGGACTGACACACTAGTTCTACCTTTCGGCCTGCCGATAGTGGACGCTTCAAGGTTGAAATTCGCACTTCCAGAGGCTTTACTGGCAACAGATTATTGGGTAAAAAATAGTATTGGTAATTCACAGAAAAAGTGTGTCAACTGACTACATAAAATCAGTAGAAACTAATTATATACGTAACTACTGAAACTAATTATATACGTAACTACTGAAACTAATTATATACGTAACTGCTGAAACAAATTATATACGTAGCAGCTAAAACAAATTATATACGTAACAACTAAAACTAATTATATACGTAACTACTGAAACTAATTATATACGTAACAACTAAAACTAATTATATACGTAACAAATAAAACTAATTATATACGTAAAACTATTCAATTTACTTCTTGAGAACAGTGTGTTATGAATGCGTTTGTAGAGTAAGGCATTAGTTTACAACCAACGTGTGCATCACTTATTTGTAGTACACTTGTAGACATTTATCGTTTCATGTACTTTTCATGCATTGATATACTTAAAGCAGAACTAGAGATTAAATTTGCATTCATTTTTACACGCTGTTATGTATTTAAAGCATGAGTAATTTTTACCATGTGTTCGATTTTAATGAATGGTAGCTACTGAGTTTATGATCCCACGTGTAGTGATGGGCCTTAATTTAATATTTAATGGCTCAGAAGGCGAGCTCTCAGAGTCCTGTTGTTGATCACTCCAACATGTATAACTTCATAATAATTAAGTTAAATGAGGCGGGTGAGTAAGGAAAGAAAGACGAATAATGGGTAACTTTCACTTTTGTCATTTTCAATAATGATAGCACATATATTTTATAAATATTTAAGGTTCTATTAGACATATACTTCTTCAACAGTAATTACAGGAAATTACTGCAAATATATTTTAGAAAAATAGCCGTCAAAGTTATATTAAATAAAAAAAACATTAAAGAAATAATAAAACATTATATAGATAGATATATAATACATAAAAATTATTCAAGTTGCTGGAGTATTGAAAGCCTCCACAAATTTCCAATTTTGTTTAGTGCTATATTAAATTGTTTTCGGCTTGAATATAACAAAGACGACAGATAACCCATTAAATGTGAACCCTAAGACGTATATATAGAATGCACAAAATGTTAACCCGAAATAAACGCGTAAGCTATTCGTAGGTAAGTTATTTTCATACTTACGTGCAAGTCAAAGATTGAAAAACAATCGTTTAGATTATTATTAACGTTTTTTTTTCTCTTTCAAATAATAATTTTTATTGTTCTATTATAAACTTATCTAATAATCGATTTTACTCGTGTGTTTTAACTTTAAGATATTGACCGTGAAGTAATCACGGCTTTATTGCTGATTGACATATCTAAATATAACGCAAAAAGCAAAACGATCGAATTACCTAAGCCTGGTTAAACATACGATGAACAAAGTGTTATCCTCTTAGTAGTTTCGAGCAGTGATTTGTCTGAAAGATACTCCAATTTTAAAATCCATCAAAAAACGAAATATATGTGATTCTGCTCTAAAGAGTTGCTGTTTTGTTACTAATCCACTTAAGAATCGCCAGTGGATAAACCGAACAAACTGAGATGTGATGAATTAGTAGATCCAGTTTTACAACACATGTGTAAAATGATGCGATGTGAGTACCGCTAAGATGCTTTAATTTGCTGTGTTTATCAAATATCATCTACTGTTTGAGCTAAAGCAGAATTGTTTTGTTTCTTTTTTCCTCACGCCATTTTCGATGGATTTCCTGTACACTTGAGTGGTAATTAAAACGAAAACACTTACACCAGATGAAGACAATGATAAAAATAATGTAACTTAGATTACGTGAGATTGGAAAGTGTGTTACTCTTAAACATCAGAAAATCTGTACTGATACATGAGGAACTAGTAGTCTGTTATTCTGAAATGAACTTTGGGTAACCGGATAAAGAGACGAGAACACTTTTTCTTTTAATCCTTTATGTAGCTTCTTATTCACTTTTTGTGTGACATGTTTTAGAGAATAAATACGCTTTGGAAACCAAACAGTAATCGATAATAGTATCAGCAGGTTGAATGCACTTCTTCACTCGCTGAGAATGGCTGATAAAATAACCATCTCCTGACGGTGGTCGCTAAGTGCTGGCATTTTCAGTGCTCAGCCCAATTTTCGCTACTGCACTTGTGGTCAAAAATGGCAAAATTCAAGTTACATTGGTGCCCAATTTACATTTTTGACAATCAAACAAAAGTCTACACATCGATATTTACTTTTCACGTTCATGTTACTAAGGAAAACGTACTTGCATCAACGTTTTAAGGATGGCTCCGAGTACAAACTTTTAGATCAAAACTCCCTCTCTTGAATGATTTGAGATTTAAATACAGCCGAGGTTATTTATTGTTCTTTTTTGTTTTATTGTTAAATAAGCATTAGAGGCAGTTAACATTCTAAAATTAGCTATTTTTGATTCTAGAGAAAATTAATATTCATACATGCATAACCATGCGTAACGAGCAAACTCTATAAACAGAAAATTATAAATTATTTTCATTACAAAATTATCTTTTTGCTTGATTTAAGCTGTAGAAAAACTCAAAGTTTCTAAATCACGTTAGAGATATTGCGTTAGCGAATACAACGAAGAATTTCGTATTATCCCCATCTGAAGTATTTTAACAATAACTTTAATGAATAAAGAAATATATTATTCATAAAAAGAGATGCAAATTTGGAGATAGTTTTCTTCATCAATAATATGGCAATAGTATTTATAGGACAGTTACTGTGGGTCTAGTTTGTTAATATTGACATGAAACAAACTATCAAATATGTAAGAATTTTTAGACAGTATTTTGTCACATATTCAATAAATCGTTATTCAATTCGGCTAAGTACACTCTCAATAAAATATAACGTTAACACGAAAATCGCTCATATGGCCAGGTGATTAAGACACTCGACTTGTAATCTAAGGTTCACGGGTTCGAATCCCCGTCACATCAAACATGCTCATCTTTTTAGCAATGGGGGCGTTATAATATGACGGTTAATCCCACTATTCGTTGGTAAAAGAGTAGTCCGAGAGTTGGCAGTGGGTGGTGATGACTAGCTGCCTACCCTCTGTTAAATTAGAGGCGGCTAGTGCAGATAGCACTCGTGTAACTTTGCGTGAAATTTAAAAGAATCCAAACTATGGCCAGGAAGATATGTTGGATGAACGTATTTGAATATTTTCGACAGTATATTTAAAAAAAAACTTTCAGAGTAGTGAGCGTTTTTTCTTCATGAAATACAATTTCATATTTGAAATAGTAAGTCAAAGTAAGCCAGTTGTAAATTTTTACTGTCAGTCTAGAAATTAATATTAAGCTATAAGTTACCTTAATTTTGAGAATAATAACCGAAGACAATGACATCTTAACCTTCTATTTTTAAACAAACACACAGTAAACTTTATTAATGTTTTCTAATCATTCAGTCACTGTACTGATATATTTATGGTTGTGCCCTAGCTACATTACATGTTATTCTTCCTAATTTATGGAATCCTGTCGCAGCATGATTGTCAGTGCGCAATCCAGGAAGTGTGCCTAATGTCGAACCATTAGCAGCAAGGAGTCACTAACTAATTGCCATTTTTTCTATATTGTTTAGCTCTTAATTAATTGATTTTACGTTATTCAATTACTTATTGTTCTTATTTATTGTTTTACACCAAGATCTAAACACAAATAAGAAGGAATTGCATTTTTAATATAATGAAGCGAATATCAAGACAGTGTGTTGTGAATTTCGCGCAAAGCTACACGAAGGCTGCCTATCTTAGCCTATCATAGTTTAGCAGCAAAAGACTAGAGGAAAGGTAGCTAGTTATCATCACCCACCGCCAACTCTTGAGCTATTCTTTTACCAAAGAATAGTGGAACTGACCGAACATTATAACGTCTCCATGAAAGAGTGAACATAGTTTGCTATGACGAGGGTTCGAACCCGCGATCCTCAGATTACGAGTCGAACGCCCTAACCACCGTGCCATACTTGTAAAGCCTCGCTTCAACAAACTGGTGTAACATCGCACAAACTAAGCAAATTAATCCAAGTTAGCCAATGTATTCTCAAAATAACTCGAAGTAATTAGAATTTTTATAATACCTTGACAATATTATAAATACTTACACCTATAGCCCTAAAGAACAAAATCTCTAAAGGCTTAACTATGTAAACTATGGTTATAAAATAATGAATAATCTTGAGGTCTTAGTAATTAATGAATATTTCTATTAACTTATCATTTAATGTAAATGTAGAATAGGGATACCATCTGCCTGACACTATAAGAAGAGGGAAAACAATGTAAACGTAATTTATTATTGATAGCTTAGCATAAAATATCTAAGTAAATTATTCAAAGTTAATTACTTTATTAGCAAAATAACTCGACATTAATTTGTATATTTTCTTATGAAATCAAAAGAAAGAAAATGTTAAAATAATTCTGACGGCATAGCCTTTACTCATTTTACTTTTACAACGCTCTCATATTTAAAGATGAAACAAACAATACTCACGATTTAAATCTAATGTCACTGACTTGGAGATTGGCAAGCTAAGGTTTGTATTGGAAGCTTGGCATGTGAGCAGTGACATGAAGTGGTCTCTATGGAGGCGTTTGATCAACAGTGCATTCCTTGCAACTCCTCTCGTGGTAATGCTGTAATTATTATCCAGCAGAACTGAGTTTCTCCACCAAGTCACAGCTGGAGTTGGGTCTCCTACATAACAAAAAAATAAACTCGCATACCGCTGTTTCCTTAGTTTTAAACCCATTTTGCTGTTCCTGATTAAGTGCAAAACTACACAATGAGTCAACTATACAGTGCCAACAGCGAGTGTCGAAACCCGAATTTAGGTGTTAAGTCCTTTAAAAGCTCTTGGGGATAATTCGCAATATAGAAATATGTACAAATATTTATTCAAAAAGAGAACCTAGTTTTAAAGGTATACTGGAAGTGTTAACAAAACGTTGGATGGAAGTATGTATTTATCATGCTACTTTTCATACAGATATCTTTAACAACAGTAGAATGAAGAGTGAATTGTAAATAATATAAACATTTAGAAATAAAGCTTTCAAAATCAAAATTTGTATTTTGGACCAAATAATTCCAATTGTAACTTTGTTGCGATAAACGAATGGAGAGAATAATCACCAAATTAATTTAGATTAAGTGTAAGAAAACAAAAGTAGAAGTAAAATGAATCTCTGAATAGGTGTTTACAGAGTCCTATTTATTTAAATTAGTAAGCTTTAAACCTAAGATTTCAGTAACGGTGTCTACAAGAATTGTGTTAAATATTTAAATAAAACATTATTGAAAATGACCAAGTCCACCTAAATACAATACAATAATATTTCTTTATGCATTTAGTAATATGTAGTCAATTTTCAAATGTACATTATAAAACAAAACAATACATATATATATATAGCGTTATACAAAAGTATTAGGAAAAAATCAAAAATTAGATTTCAGGTTACTCCGAACAAAAACGGAAGGTAATTTTTATTAACCTTCATATTTAGTACAACAGAAATTCAGTGGAAGTGGTTGAGTTTAACATACAGTTAATATTTTGTATGCTCCCTTTTTGCTTTAATAACTGCAGACAGTCTTTCAGGTAGTGTCACAACATATTTAATCAAAGATTCCTTTGGGATGTTACTCCAAATGTATCTAATACCTTCTCATAAAGTTTCTGTGGAAGTAACTTTTGATTTGTCAAGTTTTTGATCTATTATACCCCAGACCTGCTCAAATGGGTAGAAATAAGGGCTCAGTGGGGGTCACTGCATCGTTTATATGACTCCAGCAACTTATTTCTTAGCGAACTAATTTCTGCATAGGTTGGATGAGTGTTTGAGGTCATTGTCTTCTTGGTAGTAGATCCTTTATCAATAATATACAAACCACTGGGTATACCATGACGGAACAGTATCTGATGGTACTTGTGATGGCCCATTATTGCATTTATTTTTAAAATATCTCTTGTCGCCTCTGCAGAAAAACACATCCCCACATCATCACACGAACTTTCGCTTTGAACCAGATATTTCCCATTCGTATTCATCCGTCCGTAATATCATTTTCCAATCATCAGCAGTGCAGTTTGTGTACTTTTTAGCAAATTTAAATCTCTTGGCAATATTTGGAGACCAAAGTAAGATTTTTTAAACTGCTACACGACCAAATATTCCGTTTTCATTGGGTCTTTTTGATAATATAGATCCGTTGTTTAGTACATGGTTGTTTATCTCATGCCTGAGATCAGTGTCAGTCTTCCTTCTGTCTCGAAGGCTATATAAACGAAGATACTTAACATCATTATCATTGTTTTTATCAATGTTCATTTGTGGAGTTCTATTAAATAGATTTCTTCTAGCGTATCGCGGTACCACTTTTAGCTCTTTGCTATCATATTTCTATAGTGTTTAGACACTACATTGGGTACATTACAATTGTTTCAGACCCTAAGTTTCATCACTATGTTCATTCAAGCAGAACCCTTATGATTTACCCTTGGTACTAGTATATAGTAACTCTGAAAATTCAATTGTCAACAGGGATCAGTAAATCATTACCACCGTGTAGACTTTGACAAAAAAAATAGACAGATCTTTAACCTCTAGATACCTCAGTTATATTGATGAATTTCAAGTGAATTTATCACATAGTTTATTGTAATAAAGGAGCCGGAAGAATAATTTGTCTTGTCAAGCTGTATTCTAAAGTAACTGAACCAGCCTGTGTGACTTTACAAAAAAAGAAAATTCTTTAAAGCCCTGGATACAACTGTAATAACCAACAGTGAAACTAACATTTGTATATATGTTTGACTTCCTTTGATATATCATTCTGAAACAAGGAGACTCTGTGCTGTTTGTTTATTGTTGAAATGTATTGCTAAAAATGCAAAGAAACCTACTTTTAAAAGTACAAGGAATACTTCTGTCTTTATGATCTCAGTGTATGGGCATTTTACTTTAAAAAGGGCTGTTACACACACTTCCTAAAGAATATCAATTTTCAATGGTACCACGCTACCTTCGAACATACTCCAAACAATGTTAACATCTAATTCTCATATATTCCATTCTGTTTATATTGACTGCGTTACGAAATTGTTTTATGTGTTAAAATATTTTCATGTATACGACGTACTGAATATTCAGTATTTGTATTGTATAAACTTAAACTTTTGACCAGCTAGTATTTAGGCTAATTTCATAGTGTTCACATTTTCCCTATTGAATGCCAAAAAAGTTTTTTTTTATTTTCTATTTTCTTATTTTAATCTTTCGCATCACTACTCAAATAAGTGGTTGAGTCTAACAATGCAAAATACATATTTTTTCTTTATGTTATTGGTTTTAAGATTTTGGCCAGCAGTGTATGCAAATCTAGAATTATATCTGTATACACATGATTTTCTCAATTATCATAGTCCCGTCATTGCTCAATTAAAATAGTTGCAAGAGTGTCATGTAAGCTTAATATTTAATGAATGCAAGAAGAAACTTGAGACAAATAAAACCACAGTTATTTATATAAAAGCTTTAGATGATGTGGTTGTTTTTTATTAAAAACAGAACTATACAAAAACCTCTCTGTAGTCAACCCACCACGGGAAGCGTTTCATTGATAATGCTTGTTTCGTTTGTTTGTTTGTTGAATTTCGCGCAAAGCCACACCAGAGCTATCTGCGCTAGACGTCCCAAATTTAGCAGTGTAAGACTAGAGGGAAGGCAGTAAGTCATCACCATTCACCGCGAATTCTTGGGCTACTCTTTTACCAACGAATAGTGGGAATGACCATCACATTATAACGCCCTCATGGCTGAAAGAGGGCAAGCATGTTTGGTACGACCAGGATTCGAACCCGCGACTCTCAGATTACGAGTCAAATGCCTTATCCTACCTGGTCATGCTGGGCCATATTAATAACGCACGATAAACTCATTTGAAACACAAAATTTATCATTGCTAATGATCAGATAATGATTATTAATTGAAAGCCATACTGATTGCTCAGCATTTTATACTTAACTTAAGGCACTGTTTCATATATTCATTTATGAAGATCTCCCTGAGACTCCACGTCAAATTGGTTATAATATACTTATGAATGAGTAAGCAATAAACGCATTATGAATGTTAAAAAATAAAAATAATATTCGGGCAAATCTGAGATTTGATTAAAACATATGAAAATACAGTTATGGATAAAGACGTTCAACTGTCTTCCGGATTTACTTTGTTACAGTGAGCTCTATCTCTATGTAAATTAGTAGAGACAATATCACTAGTCATTCTGGAATGGCATTTTTTTCTTCAAGGTGCAAAATTCAGTCAAACAAGAGGATCTCTAACTTGCTATCTCTTAACGAGAATTATTTATCCTATTGGTTGTAGGCTTGAAGCTGGTGCGCTTTTAAACAGTTTTCTAGTTAAATCGCCAACATTTATCACCGATTACAAACATATGTAAAGCAACGAAACATTCAAAATCAAAATTAGTAAATATGCTAACAAATGTTGACTTCCCCAAG
Source organism: Tachypleus tridentatus (assembly GCF_004210375.1). NCBI lineage: Eukaryota > Metazoa > Arthropoda > Merostomata > Xiphosura > Limulidae > Tachypleus > Tachypleus tridentatus. The sequence goes on from NC_134836.1 coordinate 47,899,721, forward strand.
GTTATTTAAATATGTAATACAGTAGATCAGCTGTATTAATGCATTTGAATATTAAGTTGTAACAGTAAACTCAACGTTTTAAACGCCCAAAGTTATAAATATGAACCACACTAGATAATCGATATTTTTTTGCCTTCGGCTAACCACATGTAAAACACTAATACGAATCTACTTATCGGTCTTCATGATTAGTTCTATTTAAAATGAGATTATATTAATCTCAACGTGATTCGTAGTTACTTCGTTACACGTAAAGTCAAAGAATTGTTACGAAACAGTGTGACTGCTACAAATCGCAACATTCTTTTATTTTTATGAAACATCTGAATATCATCTCCAGGTATTATCTTACAGTATAGTTGGAACACATTACGGTAATTATTATTCGTTCGTTACAGTTAAGATCAGTTTTTACTATTAGGTCGGTTTTACTCCCTCTTTAAAGCATAGTGATCATTAAATTACTAAGTTCAAACAGAATACTAAATCTGACAATTGAGAACTTCCTACCTTGAGCTTCACACGATAAAGATAGAAATGATCCTTCGTTAAATGGGCCAATAATTCCTTCAACATTCTTCCCGTTTTCGTACGTGATGACAACATTCTTGGTTGGAACTGGAAAACATTTTATATCAAAATAAGTTAACGTTCCGCTATTTGAAACCATTTATTCCATACAACGACATACGACACTCTGGTCAGGTAATAGAAGCCTTTAATAATGTATGTATATTTGTTTACTAGAAAAGACATTCGGTAATTCTGGCCTAAAATGTAATATGTTGTATAATATCCCCTTTGAGTCTATAATATATAATCCAATCGTACTCTGCAAAAACGCCCGTTAAACACGATTGGCGTGGGTTTCATGTGATTTTGCTATCCATCTCTTCGCTCACTGTAGTTCTCGCTCGCGGTAATAAAAAAAGGCGGTTTCTTTTGTTGCTAAACGTTTTAAAGCAAAGCCACGAGAGGTATCTTTTGTATCCACCAACGGAAATCGAACCAATAATTTAAGGGTTATAAGTCCGTAAACTTACTGCTATCCCACCGAGAGTTATATTAAGTTATTTTAAGTCGGTTAAACTGAAATTAACTTCCAAATTCCAGCGATTCTTTCGATTGTTTATGCAGTTAAAGTTAACCTTTGGAAGGTCACTGGAGTTCTTCTCGCTGGTTTAGCCAACTGGCCGCAACAATTTTTAAAACCCGACAAACAAATATATATATAAACGCTATCAAGAAAAATGTTTCTCAACACCGTAATATGTTGTCATAATACACAAATAAGAATATAATAGCAGTCGATCATAGGAATCATGTTTATTATACGGCAGATATTTACTTTGATCCATAAATATAAAACATATATAAAAACACGTGTGAGTATATATATATATATATAGAGAGAGAGAGAGAAAGATGGATAGATAGATAGACAGACAGCTTATTTTAGTTTAAGCTTAACGGTAACTTGATCTATGATCACCTCAGGCGTAAAAAAAAACAACCTTATTTTAGAGATATATATATATACCCTCTAACTTACTGCTTGCCGATCTAGAAGTTACACACAAACGTCATTCAATCTATATATATTACAGCAACATTATATAAACTGAATGAAGAGATAATAAAACAGTTTTATTTGTTTCGTCCACTCAGAGATAATATAAAACTATTTAACTAATCTAATCTTTTAAAATACTTTACGCTCTACAGTGAGTAGGCGATAGGTTTACAGTCTTAGAACCCTAAAATACAAGGATTGATTTCCCATGGTAGAAAGTCGTAGGTGCCCTAATGTTTATATATTTACGACAAAATAAAAACAAAGCAAACAAAATCACTACACATTAGAGTTTTACTGAAGTAAACGAACTTTATTCTAGCTCTTTCTTGTTTCTAATAGTGGTTCAAGTAGCGTCAAGAATGGTAAATTGTATATTCGATATATTTGATGTCATATCTACACCAGAAATTTCAGATAGTTTTGCTGAGTCAATAAGATAAAACACACGCATTATACTCAAGGTCTTCAGTGACTAAAAAAATGAAAACATGACATCATTGAAAAATATTGTTTGAATAGCTTCAGTAAAGAGAACTGGGATTTGTTCTTTCTGTAATGTTTAATTTGTTCTCCAATTGAGATTCCTAATTACCGACAGCAGAGGTGAACCGGTGATAAGTTAAGCACTTTTTAAAACGGTAATGCATTATGCGTTTTTAGAACCAGTAATGAGTTAACCACTTTAGATTGATTATGCCTTGAGCTAGTTTCAAATCGAATCAAACTATTCATATTGAAGAAACAACATTTTCTCCTAAATTTGAAAACCATGTGATTCTTTAGCTGTTTGTACGAAACATAAAAATCTTACGTCCAATAATATAATTAAAATGGATCCTCACCGAAAACTCTGGTCTTTTAAGGAATGGAAAATGTCATATACGAAATATAAGACATTACTAGGATTTATTACACTTAAAAAAGTATAATTTCAATGAGTCAATAGCGTTGCATAAAGTTCCGTAATAGTTATGAATAGAAAAGTAAATTACAAATAATTACTCTCATTAATTCTGAGAAACTAACTCATCCCAATTCAATGTATATTAATATGTATACATATACGTTTATTTATGTTATGTAATTAATTACACTTTGCAAATACTTAGATAGCTCGTAGTAATTTTACTATATTTCATACCTCAGTTACTTTTCTTGTGGCAGGCCTGGCATCGCCGAGCGCGTTAAAGCGTGCGCTTCGTAATCTGAGGGTCGCGGGTTCGCGCCCGAATCGCGCCAAACATGCTCGCCCTCCCAGCCGTGGGGGCGTTATAAATTGTCGGTCAATCCCACTTTTCGTTGTTAGAGAGTAGCCCAAGAGTTGGCGGTGGGTGGTGATGACTAGCTGCCTTTCCTCTAGTCTTATACTGCTAAATTAAGGACGGCTAGCACAGATGGCCCTCGAGTAGCTTTGTGCGAAATTCCAAAACAAACAAACATTTTCTTGTGTAAGTTCAGTGACTTACGGAATAACTCGAAGAACGAAATCAATGAGTACGGTTTGCACTTTTTACTGCAAGCGCGTGAGAAAACTGGCAGTTAAACGTGCTATCCTGTCTCAGAAGACGAATTAAATTATTATTTGGACAGTTAAAAATTAGGATGGTTTGTATCTTAAACTCTAGGTGTCTCTGACCTGACACGTATGCATAAGGTGCCATTCAAGTTATAAATACCAAACAATAAAATATCTCATAAATGAATCATTCTGGGTAAAATTAGTTTCAAAGTTGTTCTTTTTTATTTTTCAAGTTATCCTAACTATGCTACGTATTGGGCACCGTTTTTTTACTCATCGTTTTCTTTTATCTGGGACTGATGCACCAATATGTGGTCTGTGTGACACTCAAGTCACAATAGTTCACATTTTACTGTCGTTACGACGGTGAACGACGACACCATTTTAAACGTGTTTTAATATATCTCAGAACAACTGGTATGGGTATTAACACTTTTACTAATAAATCAGAAAATAGCGTTTCTCGTCATCAGGAAATAGACATGTTTTGACCACAGGTTCATCCCTGATGCTGGTTAATGTCATTGATGATGGTGTTCACCTTACAAATTCTTTTAGTTGAGCCATTGGCATTTTTAACGCTATTCAAGTTTTTAATTCAAAAATTGGACTTTGTTTTATTTCAACATAAATCCTTTTTTACCGAGTTTAATAATTTTACTTTATTTTAATTTTTAACGGTTATTTGGCACAAATAGTCTAGTTGCTTTGCGCTATAAAACGCCAAACAACCAACTAATTTTCATTTTCATAAAATTTGATATTTCTGTTTTGTAGATGGTACAAACATGCGCTACATTCAAACGGTAATAGTATTACTTTACATTATGACTTATGAACACAATGTACATAATTATATTTTCTTAAATAAACCAACACACATTTCTAAACGTAGTCGGAATGTATTAAGAAAAAATAAACAGTCTTGTAACATTCATAGAAATATATGTATAACGCATAATTACATAAGTTAACGCTTACATTTCCTGCGCATAAGATGAGTTATCAAAAAAACAAATATTCTATCTTTAATATTTTAATACTATTTTTACAGTTATTAATATATTCCAATTTAACGTTGGAATTTTTTCCCCATTACAAATTATTAATCTTTGACCCCCAGTAGCACAGAAGTATATCTGCAAACTTACAACACTAAAATCCGAGTTTCGATACCCATGGTAAGTAAAGCACAGGTAGCCAATTGTGTAGCTTTGCGCTTGACTTCAAACAAACAAATATCACTCTTTAAATAACTGATACCACTGTAAGACTGTCAATGTTGTATTTTTGAGTTTTAGTAACAACAGACAGATTAACATACGGTAAAAAGTTTCGAAACAAATTTTGAAATGGAAAGTAGCAAACTTAACGATTTGTCTGTTTTTTTCAATCTTATCAAAACTATTTTTATTTCAACGTGCACTACGCCCTTCTTATAACAGCAGTTACTTTAGTCAATCACTCCATCTTAATCTTCATAAATGACCGTGATGAAGACGAATGGATACTTATCAACCTCGAAGAATAAGTGTTCTCTCCAACAGTTTGAACCACGTAAAACAAAAGACAAACACAAAAGGATTACCAATGACACTTAAGTGGCCTCTCCACTTCTCTGTACGTGCTCGTCGGTAATCTACTCGACACTCGTATTCTCCTTCGTCCTGTTTTCTGACCGGTGCAATCTTTAGTAGTGGGGGTTTCGAGGTCAAGTCGAAGTAAGCGCGCGTTCCGAGAATATCGTCTGTGAAGTGAAAGGCCTTATATATTGAGCCATTGCGAGCATCTAGACTATAGATTGGAACACCAGAATCTCCCCGGAACCAAAGCACTAAAGAGATCGCATCGTTTTCAGCTGGGAAAGTAACATTGCAGGGCAGATAAACTGAACGATCTTCGACTGCTGTCAAATTTGCGGATATCACTGAAATAGTGATAAAAATTTAAATAAATCACAAACTGTTCTATCATATTACATGGATATTTGTTATTCTTTTTTATTTAAAATTTAATTTTTACATATTTTATCTTCACATTTAAATGTTAGCCTAAACTATATTTACGTTAAGGATTGCAAAATACCGTATAACTTTTACAGTATTTAATACTCTGACCGTATATTGTTTTTTTTTTACATGCGTCTTGTTGGTTTTTTTTATAAACTTCTATGTTAATCAATAAACTATATTAGACCTCTGACAAAACATATGTATATCATTGTTTTGTTGGATGTTATTTATATGTGATTCTGGAATGTAAACTTGTAAACTGACTTTTAAAATTACAATTTTTCATACACTGCTCAATCAGCTAAGCATATTTAAGCAGTTTTAATATTAATAGTTTCTAAAACATGGAAATTGCACTTTGAATATCAACTTATTAAGTGTATGTCTACGAATATACAATGCTAAAATCAGAGGTTCGATTCCCCTCGGTGGGCTGAGCAGATAGCCCGATGTGGCTTTGCTATAAGAAAAACACACAAACACAAACTTATTAAGCACATAATTCACAGAACATGAGGGTAGACTATGATATTGTCACTTCTCACTCCTGTAACATAATAACAGTTGATCCATTATTTTTTAAGTATCTAAATAATCAAAGTTAATGAAAGAAAGTATAGTTTATGACACGAATTAGTTAACGCACATAAGAGGTTTTTTGATAGATAACATAGTTTGAAGTAAAAAATAAACACAAATTGCGTTTGAATTAAATGAATTACTCTGCAGCATAAACATTTGATACACATAACACTAAAACACAATCATGATTCTAACATAGCTTACATTTTACCTCTAGTGGGGCTGAAGTGGTGACCTCAAAATATTTTAATACTAGTAGAGACCCAAAAAATATTTAGGACAACCTGGCATTATAACAATACGTTTTTAAACATAGGATCTGTAGTATAGTAGAAAAAAAATCTAAACTTTATAAGTCCACTTGACTTAAGTATAACATCGCTTAAGCTTTTATTAAGTACGGCCGTATCCGATTGAAAGAAAAGTTAACATTCGCTTCAGTTTAGTTAGAGCTGAACTGTACGCGCATTTAGACAGAAAGTGCATGTGCATTTTTAATATTATTATAAATTTATTATAGTAAAGTTTTAATATTTACCTATGAACTATACGGAATAATCTTTGATATTTTTATCTATAGTATGAGGGTGTGCATTTCTATATCAAAACCACAAGGAGCTATGTGCTGTATCTATCAAGCGTTGTAAATCCGAAGATTTACCTCTGCATCAGCGAGGAACAATATACGTAGTAGCAAAGATTACATAGATGTTATAGAATGTTGGGGGCTGTTTATGTAAATGTTTTATATTCATATTAAAACTAAGACAAATACAAATGCAACACACGAAAAAAGAAATACATGAGAATCTAACCTACTTTTCGGAACAATTCTACAAACTACAAATATTATTTTGTTGTTCTGTTTTTGTTGTTTTTTTATTTACGTGTTTTTATTGTTTCTTTTACAAAGATATTTAGACAAACCCTTTATTTGGGGAAACATTTCAACAATAAAACTTACATAAAATAAAAATGAAAATAAGAAATTAACCACATAAGCCTGAGAACATTTGTTTGTGGGTGTGAACAATCAAGTAACAGAAACAACTCACTTAGACGTTGAAAAAGAGATATTACCTTTACTTATATATAACCTATACGAAAACAGCCTCAGAAATAGAAATATGTAAAAAGAGATATTACCTTTACTTATGTATAACCTATACGAAAACAGCCTCATAAATAGAAATATGTAAAAACAGATAATACCTTTACTCATATATAACCTATACGAAAACAGCCTCATAAATAGAAATATGTAAAAAGAGATATTACCTTTACTTATGTATAACCTATACGAAAACAGCCTCAGAAATAGAAATATGTAAAAAGAGATATTACCTTTACTTATATATAACCTATACGAAAACAGCCTCAGAAATAGAAATATGTAAAAAGAGATATTACATTTACTTATATATAACCTATACGAAAACAGCCTCAGAAATAGAAATATGTAAAATGAAAAAAGACGTATTATAACGTGCTGAGGCTATCCATTTCACCTTTAAAAGGTCTGCAAACATGGCTTTCAATCTAATTTTGTAGTGCACTAGAACAAATTGTCATTAAATCAAAACATATTTTATGATCACTTTAGTTGACAAAAAAAACGATGTTAAAAGATTTATTTTTCTTCGGGAAGGTTCGGTTAGTGATAATTAATCTTCCCGTGAAAACTGCAAATTATATTGTCAAGCATTGTTTTACTCATCATATAAACATGAATTAAAAATTTGTAATTCACATAATACTTGTTTGTTTGTTTTGGAATTTCGCACAAAGCTACTCGAGGGCTATCTGTGCTAGCCGTCCCTAATTTAGCAGTGTAAGACTAGAAGGAAGGCAGCTAGTTATCACCACCCACCGCCAACTCTTGGGCTACTCTTTTACCAACGAATAGTGGGTTGACCGTCACATTATAACGCCCCCACGGCTGGGAGGGCGAGCATGTTTGGCGCGACTCGGGCGCGAACCGCGACCCTCAGATTACGAAGCGCACGCCTTAACGCGCTAGGCCATGCCATGCCAGGCCCCTCACATAATTCTATGAATCCATTCAATATAAACGTCAGTCAGTTTACAGAATGTGATGAATCTTTTCACGACATACTATTGATGTTCTCATGCTCAGAAGAGATTTTTATTTTCGTGTACATACAAAGAAAATTTATATAAAAGACACCTCCTTACAGACACAATATATAAATATTTTAATATATATATATATATATATATTATATATTTCAAGCTACTAGTTATTGTTGTCTTTTTTTTAAATAAGAATAATGAGAAAAAGCTTTGGGTGAAATTTGTCCAAGTTTTAACTGTGATAAAAGTGATTTCGTAGAGTAGTTGTACAAAACTACAACAGTATGAATATGTTTGGAAACGAATAAGTAACTTTCTTGAAAATTACTAAATACATATTACATCTAAAATCTTTATAAATATTGAATTTATAAGTTAGTATGTTAATTAATCAAAAAATAAAACTAAAATAAAGAAAAGAAAATGAAACCGTTTCTTGTTAAGCGCAAAATTGCCTAATGGGTTATCTGTGATGTGAGCATGTTTTGTTAGATATGGATTCGAAACCGCAATTCCCCGTTAGTACAGTGGTAAGTCTACGTATTTACAACGCTAAAATCAAGGGTTTGGTTCCCTTCGGTAGACACAGCAGATAGTCTGATGTGGCTTTGTTAAAAGAAACACACAGGCTTAAACCCGCGACCCTCTGATTGCGTGTCAATTGCCCTAACCACCTGGTCATGTTGGATAAGAATTAATAAACCTGACAGCTCCCAGTAAGTTACAAATTTAACAATAAATATCAAATTAATTAATTCTGGAAAAAATACGAAAATTCAAGTTACGTGTATTAAACTTTATGTATGTATGCTTTATTCAAATACGGTCAGTAATATTGCACTTTAAAATTCCTTTCTAAATTATTGTAGAATTGCCTATAATCAGAAAAATAAACTGACAACTGAAGTTCAAGTCAAAATAGATTGTTTGCCTGTTTTTAGTTTTATTTTTACACAAAACTTCAACCACTGACTGTGATCTCCGTTCTGAATGAGATAAGACAAGAATAGCCCAGTTTTAGGGCTACTTGCATCTTAGCCTATTTTTTCTACACTTATTTCACGCATCCGTAGCCCCGCAGTTTGAAGTAAAATTATAATGCAACGGGAAACCAACCATGAACTGTCATAATCACAAACTGTTACACTAATTACTAAGTCACGCCTAGTCCTTGGCGGATATGAATGTTCAATTAGCATTTTACACTTTCTGTTGTCTAAACCGTAAAAAAATATTTAACAGATATCAACTAGCTATGCACTTTCCTAAGGTCTTCCTTATTTTCAGAAACAATACAAATACCACGTGTTTTAATATTTTTATTTTCATTTGAAACTTCAAAGTGCAACTTAATACTAGTGCAAAACTACAAAGAGCCAAAGCAGTAACAGAGTGAAAAAAATAAGACCCGAAAAAGTTACAATGGAAACGTTAATAAACTGAATGTCGAGTGAAAAACATAAGATCTGAAGTAGTTACAATGGAAACGTTAATAAACTGAATGTCGAGTGAAAAACATAAGACCTGAAGTAGTTACAATGGAAGTGTTAATGAACTGAATGTCGAGTGAAAAACATAAGACCTGAAGTAGTTACAATGGAAACTTTACTAAACTGAATCTATTAGACAAAACTCATGTGCAAATAAAACCTAGGAGATTTGTATTGTTAGTATCTTCGCAGTTTCATATTTGCCATGAGTTATTTTTTATAACACCAGTTTAATTAGAAAAGTAAAAGGCAAATAAGAAAACGTTTCGCTATTTAAATTTACTGAGGGAGATTTTTTAATTTGCTGACATGAATTTATTACAATAGTTTGTTTGTTTTTGAATTTCACGTTGTTTGGGAAGGATAAATGATATTCCCTTTCGACGCGAACAACTGATTGAAGTAAAATTTATAATTTATCTTTACCGCCCTTAGTAACAACATCCTTCAATATATTTTTATACCTTCAAACAAATATATTTCTTTTTAAGAGTTACAGCGATCAGATTAACACCGTTACCATTGTTTACGTATCAGTTAGTAACTAGCTTTTATCCTACAGTTTGTCCGAGAATCTGTTTCTGAGAAGGAATCTCTTCTGTGTCGTAGATTGTTCTATGGGTCTTTCTAAATAAAGTCTCATACGCTATCCGCTAGACTGCATGTAATACAACTAAATATAAACTTATACAACTTATAAGTTGTAATACAACTTATAAACTAGAAGTTCGTATGTCTAGATTAAATAACATAGTGTTATGAACCTGATCTCTATGTAATGTATTTAGGTGTGTGTTAATATAATGAAGTCCTATTAGCAGGGACAAGTTTTTAGTTATGTTATATTCTTGTAAAAGTGACCTACATATATATAATGTGTTACAAAGCACAAAAATCATTAAGGAGCATTCATTTCTTAACTCACATTACGCATATTAAGTTTTGGATTTACATAATTATCAAAACACTTCAGAAGTTTTATTGAATGACATAATTGTAAGGTATCTAAAATACATTCATTAAAAACATAATACTTGGCTATTAAAGTTATATAAACGTTGAATACGAAGTATTTAAACGATTTTGAATATGAAATTCAGCAATACAAAGTCGATATAAAGTCACAACGAAACGGAAAGTCACAAAATTACACTTCGGCAATGTTTGGCTTTCCATAGATTGTGTGATACCAGCGAAAATGTAACACTTTTCGGAAGGATCATTGACATTTCCTTTCGACGCGAAGTATTCATACATCAGACCATAAAGAAGTGCTCTGATTGGGGATCTAGAATTCCAAAGACGGTAGTATACTTTGTACTTAATTGCCTTAGAAAATAAAAATACGCACAACACATGAGGTACCAGTACAATCCATGAAAAGACCTGCAGTAAGTTCCACTCCACTTGTTGTAAGCAAATTATAGAATCTTTTAATAGGAGAAAATTCACGAAGAAACAGGCCAGTGACAAAAGTCGTACGTCTATTCTAGTCAACAGTACGAAATATAATCACGAAGAATCTGGTTTGGAGAAGCAACACAAGCAACGCGTACACAAGTTGCTTCAAATACGTGTCCATTAACCTGTTCAGTGCCGTAGACGAGATAACTCGTCCAAGCCGATCCGTAACATAGTGCCACGGACGAGAGTTAATTCGTTTTCAATAATATCTAACTTCAACGCTAGATATCAGCACCATACATGCATTTGACCTACTTACAAATTGTTTCACTTTCGATCCAAAATGGCGTCACGAAATGAGAAGCATTAGAGTTGTATTGTACCAGCTGAAATACTTTGCAGTCAACAGGTTAAACTGCTGCATATCTCAAGCATCTGCGGAGTGAAACATATTTATTTTTCTTTACGCGTAGAAATACCAGTCAAATCACTGGACACAGCACCTCTGGAATACTATGCAATCGGTACGTTGAAACGGACGCAGGAAAATTGTTGTTCTTTAGACTAGATTATTAATGGAAAGCCTTTTCAGAGTATTATTGTGCTTTTAACATGCGTGGTTTACAACAAAGCCTTTTATGGTAGAATCTACACTACAGGACTATTATCAAGAACCATAACCATAAGACAGTACATGACTGGACGTGATGATATGAACTGTATCGACTAAGTGAAGCTCCAAGATAGTTTTAATATAGTGCATTTAATCTCTGTAGGATGTGAGAAAAGTTACAACTTTAGCTCTTTACAGAAATTCCTAATCAGCGTACATCTTCGTGGCTGTACAACATATATAAACACACTCATGTAACAAAGAAAACTTAAAACCAACTATGTTTTGAGTTTTTTTTTCTTCTTTTAAATTCAGTAGCTTCTGACCTCAGCTATTAAACCACACGAAACTGATTAGTAGTGAAATTTCTGTAGGTAATAAATGTGGCCACCTACTCAAATTTGTACTTGCTTCTTTCAATTCTGATACTGAATGATTAACGTGGTAAATTCGCTATCTGAAGTTGCCAAGCCTTCTTTTAAATCTACACAGCATTAAGATACAAATTATTATTTCTAATCTGGAGAAGAGATACTTACAGAGTAATATTAAATCTATGGGAAAATATGGGTGATTTTTGCTGTTTATGTTTTTAAATGATTGTTTCCATGAAAGTCAAAGAGAATATATATGGTCTTTGCTGTCTGTGTTTTCTAAATGGATGTCTTCATAAAAGTTAAACAGAATGTATATGGTCTTTGCTGTCTGTTTTTTACATGGATGTTTTCATGAAAGTTAAACAGAATATCTGTGATATTTGTTTTCGAGATCAGTGTCACTTACCAATGGTTTGAACGAACAATACAGGTGGCCCGTCATGGCCAAGTGTGTTAAGGCGTTCGACTCGTACTACGAGCGTCGTCGGTTCGAATCCGGGTCACACCAAACATGCTTGCCCTTTCAGCCGTGGGGGCGTTATTATGGAGCGGTCAATCCCACTATTTGTTGGTAAAAGAGTAGCCCAAGAGTTGGCGGTGGGTGGTGATGACTAGCTGCCTTCCCTCTAGTCTTACACTGCTAAATTAGGGACGGCTAACACAGATAACCCTCGAGTAGCTTTGTGCAAAATTCAAAACAAACAAAGGAGCAATACAGAAAAAGGTGATAGAAGGCACTGTTTTAATATTGAAATTTTGTTACATTTTTCTGTGATGTGTAATGATTTATTTAAACAAATATCTTGATTTACGTTGTATTCATAGATCGTAACGTAAAGTAATACTATTTTCGTTTGAATATAGCTCATGTTTGTAACGCTTACAAAACAGAATTTTAGGAATGTGAAAAATAAAAAGAACAACTTTGAAACAAACTTTACTCAGAATTATTCATTTGTAAGATATCTTATTGTTTGGTATTTATAACACTATACAACACAAATTTTGTTTGTGGATAGTATGTGTTATTTCTTAAGTGCTTATGTTGTAAAAGTACAGAAAATGGCCATTATTCTTTTCAAACTTTGCTTTTGTGATCTGGATAATGAAATTTAGAAATTAATCTATTTTTTGCGTAAAAACGGGCAAATTTGCACATTTTTATTTACATAAGGTCTGAATAAAACAACATATGAACCAAGATTTACATGTGTTTATATTAAAGTTACACAAAAATGTTTAGAAGTGAGTAGTTTTTCGAGATTTGTGACTATAATGTAAATCACTTTCACGTATCAGCTCCCAAATATAGTCTCTCATCATGTTTTTGTTATACGCACCCAGGTCTCTAAAGCAAAGTTTGAAGAGAAAAATACGTATTTTACATTAACTTTAAATATAAGCAATTGTGAAATAAGACTTTCTACCGAGGAACAAGAAAAAGTAAAAAATTTGTTACGTAGTGTAAATTGAATGGCACCTTATACACGTCATGTCAGAGACACCTAGACTTAAAAATTAGGATGGTTTATATTTTACTTATCCAAATAATAATTTAATTCGTCTTCTTAAAGAGGATAGCACGTTTAACTACCACTCTTCTCACGCGCTTGCCACTGAGAGTGTAAATCGTGCTCATTGATTTAGTTCTACGAGGTTTAAACCTGGAGTTCTTCATCCCGAAACGTTAATCAAAGAGCTAGTCCCAGCCAGTTTCGCACAAGGATTATATATGTATTATTTGTTCCTTTCGGTTTCTCTTTTATTCTTGTCAGCTACTCCGTAAGTCAGTTAACTTACACAAGGAAAGTAACTGAGGAATGAGATATGTTAAAGTTACTACGAGATCTCTAATTATTTGCGAAGTGTAAGTAATTACATAACATAGATAAACGTATATGTATACATATTGACATACGTTGAATTGGGACGAGTTAGTTACTCAGAATAAACGAAAGTAATTATTTGTAATTTACGTTTACATTCATAACTATTACGGAACTTCATATAACGCTATTGATTCACTGAAATTAAACTTTTTTAAGGGTAATAAAATCTAATAATGTCTTATATTTCGTATATGACATATGCCGTTCCTTAACAGAGCAGAGTTTTTGGTGAGATTCTATTTACATTATATTATTGGACGTAAGATTTTTATGTTTCGTAGAAACAACTAAAGAATCACACGGTTTTCAAATCCAGAAAAAGTGTTATTTCTTCAATATGAATGGTTTATGACCTGATTCGATTTGAAACTAGTTCAAGGCATAATCAATCTAAAGTTGTTAACTCATTACTGGTTCAAAAAACGCATAATGCATTACCATTTTAAAAAGTGCTTAACTTATCACAGGTTCACCTCTGCTGTCGGTAATTAGGAATCTCAATTGGAGAACACATTAAGCATTACAGAAAGAACAAATCCCAGTTCTCCTTAGTGAAGCTATTCGAACAATATTTTTCAATTATATCACGTTTTCATTTTTTTACAATTTTTTAGTCACTGAAGACCTTGAGTATAATGCGTATGTTTCATCTTACTGACTCAGCAAAATCATCTGAACACTCTTTTCATTATATAAAAAAACGACGAGAAATCTTGTACAAACCGAACATATATGAAATTTATTTGTTTGTTTCTAATTTCGCTCAAAGCTACGCGAGGGCTATGTACGCTAGCCATCCCTAATTTAGTAGGGTAAGACTAGAGGGAAAGCAGCTAGTAATCACGAACCATAGACAACTTTTGGGCTACTCTTTTACAAACAAATTGAGGGATTCACCATCACATTATAACGCCCTCACGGCTGAAAGGTGGAGCATATTTGGTGTGACAGGAATTCGAACCCGTGACCCTCAAATTCCGAGTCGAATGCTTTAACCCAATTGGCCATGCTGGGCTTATATATGAGATTAAAAAGAAGTGTTTGCTATTTTAGTTTCTTTTTAGACACATTTCCTATTATATAATAAGAGTACAATAACGACTGACATTTTTGTCACAAAAGCAAAAAACGTCAGTTTTGTTTTTTATTATTAATATAAGGCGATTCTTTATGTTAAATTACGCTGCAAAATTGCATTTAATGATAATGGTTGTCCAATAGATTTCATCAAAAACTTGCGAGATTTCTAAAGTAAGAAGAAATAGAGTAATTGAGTTTCCACCCAAATTATTAGAAGAATAACAAGAAAGAAAAATTACTTCGACTATAACATACATTACTGGAAATATTTGTGAAAATAATGAGGCAAATATATCTTCCACCACAATGTCCTTTATTTTCAATGTGAAAAGAAACAAAACTAAAGTACAGTTATGTGCTTATTTTTTTACACTGTGAGGGGTTGTCATCTGACCAGTAAGAAAGCAACATACCCTTAAAAAGCTTATAACAGTACAAACAACCAAACTATTCTCAGTGGCTGAAGTAATGTCTCTTTGGTTTTGAATTTCGCGCAAAGCTACTCAATAGTTATCTGCGCTAGCCGTTCCTAATTTAGCAATGGAAGACTAGAGGGAAGGCAGATAATCGTCACCACCCACCGCCACTCTTGGGCCACTCTTTTACCAACGAATAGTGGGATTGACCGTCACACTATAATGATCCCACGGCTGAAAGGGCGAGGACGTTTAGTGCGACAAGGATTCGAACCCGCGACTCTCAGATTACGAGTTGAACGCCTTAACCCATCTGGCCATGCCGGGCCAATTGAAGTAATTCATCATACGGTTTAATCACAAATATGACTTATAAGAAAAGGTTGTGATCTTCCAGCAAGAAAGTGTTTCCAAGCAAGTAGTGAACGTTTGAGCTATGGGAGTAACACAGAACATTTAGAACAAACATTGAGGAAATGATGAAATTAAGTTGTGTAAACTAAAGGCCTTGTGTACTACTAAATCGCTTTTATTTCTTTAAAAATGTTTTCCTATCAGTAGTAAAACGTATTATAACCATACAAGTGTTTGTGTATCTACATAATTATTTTATATAAATGACTAACAAAACCTGTAGACCAGTAAACAAGTCGAAGTTACAAATAATTCATAAAAACCACCCATAATTTTAATCTTTTCTAACTGGTTAATAAAAAAACAACAAAAATATAGTTCAGGATTTCCCAAAACATAAACATGAAACGACATGAATTTACCAAGTATGAAAAAAATGGCAGAAACACCTACAAAAAAAATTACTAAAGATATTAAAACCCTTGAAATAAACCCTGAAAACCCTGAACACGACCTTCTGTGCTCAAATTAATTTCTTAAGATTAAAATTTTGTAGTTGAATATCACTTGCATCCATGAGAAAAAAATAACTTAATTTGAAAACTAGAAAGAAAATCAAGGAAACAACGTTTCGTCATTTACCACATTCGTATGTATTCCAGTTTCGATGTTACTAGGATGTATCGAACATAAAAAATTGTATAGTTTTACAATTCTTTGATTTTAGCTCATTTGCTTTCGATATTCACTCAAAATTACATAGAAGCTATCCATCCCAACCTACTATAATTTTTAACCAATAGAATAGCAGGGAGTAATTAAGACAACAGCACGCAGCGCCAAACTTTGTGCTAATCTAATGGAATTGATTTGGAACCTCTGAACAAACAGAAAACGGTTAATAACAGCAACAAACACTTTGCCCATTCCTTTGACCCGAATAACGATATTGACTGTCACTCTTATAATGCCCTCCGCTAGTACAGCGGTATGTCTACGGATGTGCAACGCTAAAATCAGGGGTTCGATTCCAGTCGGTGGGCTCAGCAGATAGCCCGACGTGGCTTTGCAATAAGAAAACACACTCTTATAATGAACCCACAGAACAAAGTTCGAAACGTGAACAGTGGCTTCACGTCTCGAGCCCTTGATCATTCGACCCACAGCTCGACACGTTAATCACAAAGACGTGTTTCACCCTAAATTGAAATAAGAACTTAAAACTATATTTTTTCAATGTTTCAAAATATGTATGTCTGTATATGTGCGTTTCAAATTAACCTTGGGTAGTAACTACTATTGTCGTTCACGTTTCCGTATACTAATAATCTAGGTTTTAAATTTTCGAATAATTGTGAAATTTCACACTTTGGATCTTTTAAAAACTATATTGTATTAATATACTACGCATACAGGGTTCGTAGTTTTAGTTTTAACTAACTTTGTAATCACAAAATAACCAACCACGAAACTATTTATGTTGTAACTCTGAATCTGGAAAGTTTATTTCCAAGAAAGTTTCAACCTTATAGTGAATATCACAAGTTTGTTATATATAAAACATCAAAGTTGTTAATAAACTACTTTTACAAATATGTTTTTTGTGAATTTACAAATTGTTTAGTGAACCAGTCAGAGTTAGAGACGAGTTTATACAAAGCATAAAAATACTTATTGTGATCTTAAAGTTTCACATTTAATTACATAACTTCTAAAACCTATTAAATGAATTTCAAAATTATTTAAACAATATTCCATACTAGCTTTGTCTCTCTCTTTTTATAATCCTAACAATGAATTGTGAAATGATCAATACAAGAAGTTTTTTTATGAAACAACCTTATAATTGCTTATCCAAACAGCGTCAGCTGTCCAACATTTGCTCAGCTGTTTGTTTATAATTTCATTGCTTTGTGTTTCTATTTAGATCTATTTAATTACATGAAAGGTCATTAACTAAGGTGGAAGAATCTGATGGGAAGAATAGATCTGTTGCCTTCGAGAAACGTTTGGTTTAATTTTTATGTTACCTAACTTAACAGGTTTCCAATTTTTACGTTTAAGATACGCTTAAGTAACTAACAATTAGTAGATATATATAAAAAAACAACAAAAAAGCAAATTTTGTTACACAGAAACTATACGACGCTTTAGAACAGAATGTCCCAAAACTATTATAATTTGACACTATTTCTATCTAAGCTTTAAATAAGTTAAACAAATTCAGTTAACTGCTCAGAGTAGAAAAAAAAAGATCTAATACAATGAAACTGTGGCTAAATATTAACTTTCAGGCGTAAAAACAATATAATCGCACAACAAGTTTGTTTATTTGTTTGTTTTGAATTTCGCGCAAAGCTACACAAAGGGTATCTGCGATAGACCTCACTAATGTTGCGGTGTAAGACTAGAGGTAAGGCAACTAGTCATCACCACCCACCGCCAACTCTTAGGCTACTCTTTTACCAACGAATCGTAGGATTGACCGTCACATTATAATGACCCCACGGCTGAAAGGGCGAGTATGTTTGGTGCGATAAGGATTCGAACCCGCAACCCTCAGATTACGAGTCAAACGCCTTAACCCACCTGGCCATGCCGGGCCCGCACAACAAGTCTCGTAAAGTAAACCCTGCAATTCCAATTGGCTGAAAAATAACTGATAACAATTTCACTGAAATGAAAGGGTAACATGCCATGTAGAAAGTCAGTTGCTTTATCTTCGACTAAAACAAGTATTTTTGAGTCCAAAGCTTACATTTTATTTAACTGGACACTTACTACATCTTATAAGAGTAGAAAGGAAAATTAAAACGGGCCATTCAGATTCGTCACGTGACACAGAGGAGTGGAGATAGTGAAGTCATTTAAATATTTCCTTTTTGAATTTAGATAATATAAAAAATTGAATTACAAACTGCGTTTTGATATTAACGTTATTAACATACACTGATTATAAAGTTAATTTTGAATGTAACTCTGTAAAATGATCAGTGAGTGTTCACTTCGAGTAATCTTTAATACATGTCTTATTTTATTTTACTTACAAACAGTTTTTATATTAAACAGTGATTTCAAGAACTCTAAAAAAATGGTATTCATATTGTCATATACCGAAAATGGTATTCATATATCTGTACCACCTACGTAGTTCAAGATTAGTTTGAAAGTTCCACTGAATGAGAGCTGAAATTTTAAGGAAATGCATAAAAATGTTAGTTTATAGAGAGTTAGACTGAGTTAAAAGTAATTGTTATGTGGAAAAAAATGTCTGACCATAAGTTCTATAAAGATTTTATTGATACTAGAACGGAAGATGGGGTAAAATTAGATTTAACGAGATACGGATCCGATCTTCTATGAAACCTGTTTTTTGCGAAATCTTAACTTGTAAAAGAATTAGTAAAGATATGTCGACTTTCTTAAATATAATATGTTTCCAACCCTCAGTTAGCATTGAAAAATTTAAAAAAATAATAAAAACTTATGGTATGTCAGTCTGTATAATACCACTGTTTCTTCACCCTTGATAATCAGTGTGTATAATACCACTGTTCCTTCACCCTTGATGATCAGTGTGTATAATACCACGGTTTATTCACCCTTGATGATCTATGTATTCATTCGTTTTACTGTTGTTGTTTTTTTTGTACCTGCTTTTAGAATTATTATTAATTCGGGTTATAAAACTTTTGGACTAAATAGTGTTTAGATACTCTTGAAAAATAAAATTAGTCAAATTCTCTGACGTTACTGGTCGTTTGTTTTCCAGGTTCTTCGTATCCTGAGCTCTTTAATGTTAAAAATAAATGAAGATCACAGCGCTTGCACTCGTCAAGACTATATATTTGATCTTCCACGATTCTGATCGCTCAGAATTCTTGAAATAAAGGCTAAATCCTGATGACAATGTTTTAATTTTATTCTGGGATTTTATCAAAATTAAAAATCAGGATTTTCTGCAAAACATAGAGCTAACGAATCAATGAGCGTCTTGTATTTCTTTGTTCTCTCGTTTGTTTCAACGCAACGTTACATGATAGGATATCTGCTCTTTTTTCACCACTGGGAATTTAGGCTTAGATTCTAAAGTTCTAATTCAGTTAATCTTACCTTTGTTTTGCGCCTAAGTACGAGCAAGTGAAGTAACCCCTAGCAGTTTCTAGCATTGTTGTTGTTGTTGTTTTGAATTAAGCACAAAGCTACACAATGACTATCTATGTTCTGCCCACCACGGGTATTGAAACCCGGTTTTTAGCGTGTTAAGTCCGTAGACATACCGCTGAGCCACTGGGGGGCAGTTTCTAGTAACTCTACATACTAGTTTTAATATTTTCAAAGTTTTGTAAAAAGAAATGTAATAAATCGTCTTCATTCTCTATCTTACCAGTGGGCATCAATACGACACCATTTTGGAACATAATTAATTTGACTTATGAGGTTCTAATTTCAAATTAAATTGTTATAACTAAAATTGATTTAAAAAAATCAAGTTTAAGAAAAGGCACAAGGAAGAATACACAGTATCCCTGAACAATGATGGCTGTAGACGTGACGGTTAAGTGGTGAACAAACTGAGGTTAAAATCGTTTGTTACTTGTAGCTGCTACAGGGAGGAGATAACAAATTTTCATGAGGATGATAGAGTGAGAGACAGGTAAAAAAAGAAAAGCTTTTTTCTTTGTTGTTAAGCAGAAAGCTACACAATAGGCTATCTGTTGGGTTCCCACCACGAGTATCAAAACTCAATTTTTAGTTTTATACACTCTCAAACTTACCGTTAAGACACCGGGGAAAGAAAAAGGGAAGAGATGCAACCTATTGTTGACAGTAGTTACTATTCGTTATTCTTTCGGAAGAGAGGAAGTAACATCAAAGAAAATGTTTAAAAAGTATGGAATTAATTTATTTTAAATAATGAGATGTGATTAACCGTAAACCGAACGTATTAAGATTATTTCTGTAAATGCGAATGAAATAAAACCAGTGTCGTCATTGTAGAAAATAATTTACTGGCTGTATTTCTATTACGAATCCATCAAGCTTAGGCAACATATACTAGCCTGAACATTTCGTTTCGTTCGTTACAATCGTTATTTTTTCCTTGTACGCTATTCTTAAGTATGTTCGACAATGCTTCTCTGCCTCTTTCAAAGATTCAATGAAATGTTGATGATCTAAATTAGAGTGTCTGTTGTACAAAGAATCGACGAAAGTATCTTTAATAAAATTATTTGTTCTTGAATGTAATTGAAGAATGAAATATACATATCAACACTAATTCACATTAAAGTAACAGATCGTTAGGTGTGTATAATCTTAACTGAAGTGATCGTGGAACATATAAACCTTAAGAGTGAAATTAAAAATACTATTGTTTTAGTCATGTACCTTGATATTTAAGTTACAAAATAAAATTGTTTTAGTCATGTGCCCTTTGTATTCAAGTTACAAACTAAAATTGTTTTAGTCATGTACCCTTGGTATTCAAGTTACAAACTAGAATTGTTTTAGTCATGTACCCTTGGTATTCAAGTACCCGAATATCAAATCTTCCACAGCTAAATATACCCCATTTAAACCTTTCACACAACAGAATATGGGTACCTATTCCATAACAATGTTTTCCCTAAAACAATGTATTTGTAAATATATGCTGAGTTTTAAATTAATTGTTTTATTTACATTTGTCACTAGAGCTTCTATTCACTCAGTATCATTGAAATTAATTAAAGTTTTTCAAGCCCTTCCTTCCCTTCATCTAGATGCGTTTCTGTGAACATTTCAAGGTCACACAAAATCCTATTTTAATGAAGTTTGTTATAAAAATAGACGTATTTATAAAAAACAAGTTTTATTGTACTGAGAAATTGAAAATAATAATTTATTCTAAATTCCTGTCACGCTAATGAGGTGAGTTTTTTTTGTTTTTGTAGCAGAACAAGTAAATACTGGCTGATTTAATCTTTGTAAGATATTGAACAATAAGAATTGCCAAATAAAATCTTACTCACAAATCATGTTCATAAAAAGTATGTAACTTTGTCAAAAATTACAGCAATCAAAATTATGAACATACTTTTCAATTTTTTTATTTGTTTATTCATGGTAGATGAAAAATGACTGTTAGATACCCATATAATATGGGGAGTTTTTATAGAATTGTCCATGGCAACTCATACAAATTTTCAAGAGCAAACACAGTGATAGATTTTTTTTTAATTACACAGAGTATACCATAATTTTTTTAATTACACTGGCATTTTCATAACAAAGTGATGACACAAGAGGAAAGAAACATGCAGACACATAGATATATACATATAAAACACGTACTATTTACTGGTAATATTTCAGCAGCCATGTTATAAAACTGTCAGTTCGGTAGTTACATGAAATATTTGCACACTCACCAGGGTGCAGCCGGTCGGGAAAACATAAGTGATTTACTACGTGAGACCAGAGAGCAAATATGAAGTGTTGCGTTAAGAAAATAACTCCAAGCGTTAAAGAGGAGTCGTCGTTAATGTAACATTGTTTACAGCGCTACTTCGGTAAAATACATCGCGAGTATAGCAAAAGGCCACCTAGCGGACATTCTATTAATCATCATCAAAATAAGTTATCCAAACCAACATAAAAATATATCTCAGGACGGCTGGTATGGGTATTAACACTTTTACCAAAATAAATCAAAGAACAACGTTTCGACTATCTTAGGTCATTTTCCAGTTAACAAAAAGAGTTTTGCAACTGACCGCTGCTGAGCACGTCTTAGGGACGACAGTCGCACGAGCGTGCACGGTTAACAATGGCATATTGCAGGTAAGTTCAGGCATAATGGATTTTAAACAGATAACACAGTACACAAAGAAACACTATAGACTTACACTTCTCGTATAATTGTCGTGGTGAAGTAATTCGCGATGACGAGAAACCCACTTGAAGTAAAAATGTATCTCAGAACGGCTGGTATGGGTATTAACGCTTATGGGTATTACCCATATTAGCAGTTCTGAGATACATTTTTTACTTCAAGTGGGTTTCTCGTCATCACCAAACCAACATAGTTACGAAAGAGTTCCTGAAAACACAGTTCAACTGACGTATAAAAATTCACAATTCTTAAAAGGATCAATCTACAAATTCAAATATGTCGTTGAAGTTTCACCTTAATTGTGGTAACTAAAAACTTACGTTTACACGTCAACTGAAACCAAGAATGTACATATATCTGAGGAGCAACTGAAAACGATTTGGAACACGTTTTAATTATTGTGTTTTAACTAAATAGACTTTCATTTTGACATTCAAACTCACAGATGTTGTAATCTACTTATGATTCATAAAATGAGAGGCAAAACTTATACATGTATTTATGTGTGTGCACGTAAAATAAAAGCGTATGAAGTTATTCACCTTATAATTTTATCGAAGGCGATTTCGGGTTATATTTTGCAAACACATATATGAACTTCTAAATAATAATGAAAAAAGTCCAGAACGTAAATGTCCAAGATTCTGACATCAGAAAAATCAAAACAAATATTTTCATGATTCTCCGCGTTTCTTCATTAGTTGGTTGTTGTTGCTGTGTACGCAAAACTACAAAATAGCTCTATGGTAGTAAATATCATTTGCTGTGAACATGTGGGCTACTCTTTGTCAAAGAACAGTGGCAGTGTCTATTTCATTATAACGTCCACTCAGTTGTAAGAGTGAGCATTTTCTGTGACGGATTTGGATTCTGTGACACGCAAATTGAAAGTTATAAACTAACTGCCAGGACACGTCAGATTACTTGAACGTATTTTAGAAGTAAATCTGGTTTATGCTTTGTATCGTGTTTAGTTAACCAGATTAATTAGTTTGTCTGCGATTTATTTGATGTGGCAATAAGGTAAGTTGGTTTCAATCTTAGCTATATAAAGGACTATTTGTAGTCTGCCCACCACAGGTATCAAAACCCCGTTTCTAACGGTGTTAATCAGCAGACATATCGCTGTGCTACTAGGGGTGTGGTGGTAAAAAACAAATATAAAAGTTTATTTCGAGTGTAGAAATATTCCAATATTTTAATACGTTTGAATCTCGAAATAGTATCTATATACTTTCATAAAAGTACAAAATGTATTTTTCAAAATTATTTTCTTTAGAGATGTTTGCTATTAAGTACAAATGTTGTCTGTGCTCTGCCCACAACAGGTATCGAAAACAGATTTCTAACGTTATAAGTCTGCAAAGATACCGCTGTACCACTCGGGGACAGGTACTGGATGTACTTCTGTATGGTCTCCGAAACTGTTCTGGGTCGGTTTATGCTATACGTTGTGCTTAACTAATCACATTAATTAGTTCTACGATTGATTTTACGTTATATTGTGTAATTTAAAATTTCAAGCATAAAAACGAAAAAGTATGCAATTGTTTAAATTATTGCGTATAAATAATACCTGTATATATAATGCATAGTTGTAATTACTCGTACCTTCAATAAAACGTATTCATGGTTTTACACAGATACATATATATTCCTCTGTCAGCTTTTCTGATGTTACAGCGAACACGAAACGTTCATATATCTTAGATTTCATGCTTGAGCGACAATAGCATATGTAACATAGAAACTAACAGCTACAAACTATAGCAGACTGTGTTTCACTTTAATTAATTTCTTTTTTGAGAATAAATTGTGATCTAACAGTGATTTCCACACATAGTAATTCGAATAACCTTTGTGTTAATATATTGTGAATTGTTGAAAAGATTGTGTTATAAGGCTCTTCATCTACCTGCAATACAAGTTACTTATAGAAATTATGTATGTCTTTCATGAAGTAAAATTAATGGTTGTTTGCTGTTAACACTTAAAGATGTATTAGTAAGTCCATAGTATTGTTTGTTATCTTGTAGATAAACAAAATTCTGTTACCAAAGAGTCATTGTTATATTAATTTTCGATTAGAGAACGGTATGAACAAAAGAGAGAGACGAAGAACCAGCCTGGTAATGATATAGAAGGTAAGCACATCACTTATACTTTTCTATTCATTAACAGTAGACTACATTGGTTCATCACTTGGTTATCTCAACTTTCAATAATATTTTCCACCTCAATATTAACTCAGAAAGTACGACCAGCTTTGGAGATATGAGCTAACCCTAAATTCATGAATTTTACACACAATGTGAAACATTCTTTATCATAAAAGTATGCTACTAAACTAATCTAAATTAGAAAGTAATGACATTCTATACAATAAATAGTATTGTCAATACTGTGAGTTGAAATAACAATAAATAAATATTATCTCTTACCTAAAGAACACAGAAACACTATCTGTTGGCTTGAAGTACTGTTGTAGAAATTAATTATTTTGAAAAACACAACCTTAGTCTAACGTGTCTGCTTTTAATCAAGCTCTACCTACTAAGTCTTTTCAGCAAATAAAACTCATTAAGCCGTTCCTATTGCCTAAGATTAGAAAAAGGAAACATCAGTGACAGTTTATGAAACATATTTCTGTTAAACTGTCTCGAGTTTAGCGCCACAAATTTTCCTGTCGTACAATAAAAACTAATATGACAATAAAAATAAATCAAAATAATAATGGCTGAACTTCTATTAAATCATAGATAAGGTACATATTATTATCAACTGTAATTGTATTTGAAATATATATATATATATGTATTAAATCAAATATTAGACTCATTTAAAGGGGTAAAAGAAAAAATTCTACTTTTTAAATTTGTACGTTTTATATTGAACAGTTATTTTTGTAATATATCAACCTTTAAACAGCGAAAATGTTGTAGGTAGCAACTTGAGTTGATGATGGCCGCCCTTTAAGGGTTAAAGCGCTGTTATCTTCGTATTGATTCACATCTCCAGCTTTTACTTCATATCGATGAATTAAATTATTAGGAATACTTGGGTTATAAGTATTTATGTATTTACTTTCATTATTTTTCAGTATTCAACAAGAATAAATCATACGTATCCATGTATCAAACCAGTCAGAATGATGTACATATTTTCAGAATGTATTATTCAAATATTTACTAATATTCTTCATCAACGTATAAAATTATTTGCTTTCATTTGTATTAGCTATATAAATAATGATCTTTAGACCTGTACACCGATTTGTTAAGTGAAGGGCTAACGACACGTATGATTATCGAGCCAATACATTTTGTAACTGTGTGAAAGCCCAATCTGGTTTGATACCAATAAGTGGAACCTGATCTCTATTGTTACACCGCTAAATGGATATCAAAGATCGTTCTACTTATGGGTGTGAATCATTTCATTTTACACGCATCTTGGAAATATTAAAAGCCTTAATAAGATAAAGCAATTATATTAAATGTTACATTTTAATTATTAACTTGCCAATGTTAACTATTCAATGTAAATAATGTTTACAAAATAAAAATAGGTTTAATAGGTAATAGAATAGCTCAAAAGGCGTTATAATGGTACGATCAATCCCAATATTCGTTGATAAAAGAGTAAGCCCAAGAGTTGGCGGTGGGTGGTGATGACTAGCTGCCTTCCCTCTAGTCTTACACTGCTAAATTAGGGACGGCTAGCGCAGATAGTTCTCGTGCAGCTTTGCGCGAAATTCAAAAAACAAACAAACAGATATATTACTTTTATTTAATGTCAAAGTTGATCAACAATACATTAATCAACTTAAAGAACCAGATCAGTTCAGAAAGAAACTTAAAATAAATCGAATTCCAGCTATGGTAGGTAAAGTGAGACATGTGATAAGTAAAATATATAGACACAAAAATCGGAGGCAAAATCCTATGCACACCCCATGCAATAATAAGTGACATAACGAAGAAACAGCTCCGTCCGAAAATGCGACACAACCACGTGTACATTAAGTTTCTTCCACAAAATATCCGTTCGACTGTCTCACACCTCAAAAAACTGGAATACAGCTATTTGAGCTATCCCATACAAAGACATGTTGTGCAAGCCATCTGTATATTTCTGTACAATTCAGCTGTTGAAACGGGTGCTATATAATTCATTGTCTTCCTATGCTACATAGATTAAAAAAAGCAACAGGGAAGGGGTGGTGTGCTTTACAAATGACAACTTTACAATCGAGCCTTTTTTTTTTTCCTTGCAATAGAACACACACTCAAACAGAGGAAAGCATGTGGTGAGGTTCCAAAATCGTATAAAACATAAAGGTTCATCCTCACGTAAAGAAAACACCTGGTAACTAAATTGACGTAATGTCTTGACAGAACTATGATAATGACCCATCTTTGACGCAAAGCTCAATAGAACAGTAGAGAAATATTAATTTTAAGGTATATAATCATTTTTCTACAATATAAAAAAATATTAAAATGTGGAAGGTAAGATATAGTATATTAGGTGTGTTCGTATTTATTGCAGTGGTAAGTTATATATTTCACCAGGATATCTTAGTGTTGAGAGTAAGTCGCTCGTTATAAGAACAGCTTTCCACGTGCAGTAACAACGTGCTCATTCTAATGACCGAGGTCACGCGCTGTTACCGATACCGCTATTTTTTTATATCACCTTTCTGCAAAGGACAGTAGTTTAATCTCAGATCAAACATATTGACAAACCTTAACCAAGCCCTCATGGGACATTCGTGTTCAAAGACTACATTCAAGTAGATCTAAATTTCATTGGAGCTACATCAGGAGAGTTGCAGGATACCTTTGAAAAAGATTGCTCATTTTTAGTTTTTTTTACCGTCTTTCTGATGTAAATAGTAGTCGAGGTTAGAGTTACTGGAAACTTGTGACGGCTTGCAAAGCCTTCGTCAGCTTAAGATCTTCATTTATTTTCATGATAAAGGAACTGCAAGCTGTACATATTTCCATAATGCATTTTTGGGTTGAAAGATTCTCTTTCGTAAGCGTAATTTACACTTTGCCGACGAAGATAAAGTTTCGACTGAAATGATGTGTGAATTCGGAGCTCCTTGAGGTCTTAAATGCACTTATTTGTTTGCTTCTAGAAATACCATTGTATGCCTCCATCGTGAAGCTGTTCCCTCTGTGACATTTTGTTTCGTCATAGATTTTATCTTTGTAACATGATACTGTAATATTGTTAGGAATCCACCGCAGACCAACAATAATATGTAAACATGTGTGTGTGTGTGCAGGACTAACCCTCCATAGAAGGAATTATACTACAGTACTTAATCATAAGGCCTGGCATGGCGAAGCGCGTAAGGCGTGCGACTCGTAATCCGAGGGTTGCGGGTTCGCGCCCGCGTCGCGCAAAACATGCTAGCCTTCCCAGCCGTGGGGGCGTTATAATGTTACGGTCAATCCCACTATTCGTTGGTAAAAGATAAGCCCAAGAGTCGGCGGTGGGTGGTGATGACTAGCTGCCTTCCCTCTAGTCTTACACTGCTAAATTAGAGACGGCTCGGTGCAGTGAGCTAACAACCTACTCACTTAAATACTTGTTGAAGAATCCGCAAGCGATGCGGCCCTATGTTCTTAGATGGAATCTAATGGTGATAACTAACTAACTAACTTAATCATAAAGTAAGGCCCAACATAACTAGGTGATTAGGACAATGATAACCTGAGGATTGCTGGTTCGAATCCCCGTCACACCAAACATGCTCGCCTTTTCAGCCGCGGGAGCGTTATATGTGACGGTCAATCCCACTATTCGTTGTAAAAGAATATCCCAAAAAAGTTGGCGGTGGTTGGTGATAACAAGCTACCTTACCTCTAGTCTTACACTGTTAAAGTAGGGACGGCTAGAGCAGATAGCTCTCGTGTATGTTTGCGCAAAATTAAAAAAAAAAAAAAACTAATTTTCTTATGTGTTTTATGGTGGCCGCAAAAACATGAAGGTTTTTACTTCGTAACATGGTGTCTTTCAATTTGGGCCCGGCATGGCCAGGTGGGTTAAGGCGTTTGACTCGTAATCCGAGGGTCGCGGGTTCGAGCTCCGGTCGCACCAAACATACTCGCCCTTTTACCTGTGAGGGCGTTATAATGTTACGGTCAATTCCACTATTCGTTGGTAAAAGAGTAGCACAAGAGTTGGCGGTGAGTGGTGATGACTAGCTACCTTCCCTCTTGTCCTACACTGTTAAATTAGGGACGGCTAGCGCAGATAGCCCTTGAGTAGCTTTACGCGAAATTCAAAATAACAAATAGTCTTTCAATTCACGCGAACTGCATATGAATATATATACGTACTTGTCAATATTTTTTCTGCAGGAATTCTTAGGAACAAATAATCACGTTATTTTCAATAAAATTAAAACAGCCGTATCATATGTTTCAATTATTGTACATATAAAACACGAGGTAGGTTATAGAACAGGAGGCAGACATTTTATGTAGGAAGACAGTTTACAGAAACATCTATGTTAGAGTGTGATTAGTTGCTCTTTATCCATACGGATACACATAACAGTCTGGAAGCCGTGATCGCCACGTGATTGACATGATCAGGTTTATAATGTAATTATATATATACTGGATAACATATCATATGAATTGATTGATGATGCTTTGAAATTTCCCATTGAAGATATATATATATATACGTAAAACAATATAGCACGTATCGATAATGAGACTTTAGTACATTTCAAAACTTTTTTCTATTGATTATTCGAAAATGCTGTTAAATAACAATATGGCTGTTAAATACACAGTCTCTCTCTATAGGTCACTGTGACTTTCTTCTTCAGTAAGGTAAAATATTATCGTTAAAAGGTTTGTCGAATTGACATGTTACTTTTTAAAGTACATGCCTGTCCTGAAGAACGTTAATTATTACTCACGTCTTTGTTATAACTGGAGATCGATTTCACTGGACCGAAATTTTAACAAAACATAACAGTCTATTGCTAAACATCTAATGCGTGTTTTCTGTTTTGTAGGCATTAGTAATACATCAAAACTGTTAAGGTATATCTTTTATTCTTTTTTTGAAACGTACAACTTTATATACAAGAATAAGACAGGGTCGCTTTTATACTTATGACTTAAGATTATTTAACTTGAAGCAAAGATAAAAATGTCTTTGTATAATCTATGAAACAGAAACGAGTTACAACGTGCAACTTATTGGAAGATACTTTCAACGAACCTACTAAAGACTTTTTTATTTTCCTTTTTAAGTATGATTACTCTTCACCATTTCAGATAGGTTTAATTTTAGCTAGAATGGCAAAAATTGCGCAGTCGTAAGCAACTTTTAGAACACGTTACGGAAAAAAAGTCCTTTCTAATGAGTCTCTATATCATATAGGAATACCTCAAGCATTTCTATTAAAACCCGGGGCAAAATAATATTAAGAAAAATGCTTCGAATGCTACTTCTTAGAGCGAGCGCTGAGATTCAAAGTCATGTAAGCGATTTATTGCTATGATTTGTTAAGTCACATGAAAGGAAGTTTACAGAACTAACTTTTAAGTATCTAGAGATAGATGTATCAAATAGAATGTAGTGTGTCTTTCAGGTTTCTTATTATATCTCATGCTGTTAAAATCATTTAACACATCGTGTTCCTATAAATAAGCTAGTTTTATTTCAGAAACTTATTTTTAAATAGTGTAATGATTGTCAGATAAACAGAAATGTATTCAGAACAACTGGTTTAACGTTATGGTCATTTTACGTGGTGCTTGAATATCAGTTGTATTACCAATGACGTTTTGGTATATTTGAAATACCAGATAAACGTAAGCTAAGTAAAGAGTATTTTAATGATCAAATCATATTTATATTTATGAAACAAAGTGATAAATCGACATTAATCAAACGTTAATAAACTATTTTGACATGTTAGGGTGTTGCAAACTGCAAATTAATATTTCTCAGGGAAACGTTACTCAATGTAGACAAAAGCAAACACTGACTAAGCCTTTCAGGTTTCTATCAATGTGCTAATGTGTTTCTGTATCGTTTCTATTTAGTTTCAGAACATTTATATTTTTACTTAACGCAAACGAACTTAAGTTAGCAGTTTTGAGGAAATGTACTATCATGAACGTATGTTTATATTTTACCAAAACACGTACACGTCATAACCTGTAGATACAAATATAAAATTACAGTATGTATGTATTAAAACTCAAGAAAACCAGCTCTTCTGTCTTTTATCTTATTTATTTTACTTTAATAGTTTCGTAATATCAGGATACAACTTTTAAAGAGAACTTCCCGTCTCTTTCGTAACTCCTTCAAGGTGGCATTAGTATGAAGCAGGAATTACTAGCATTAATATTAATATGAACAAATAGTAAGTTCTGTTTAAAAGTTGCATCTTGAAATCAGGAAACCAACAAAATGTAATAAGGAAGATAAAAGACAGAAGAGTTAAAGTGTCGTTACACACATTTAAATAAATACTCTTGAGGTACATAAATGCTTAATCTATTAGTTATTATTTCGTTTTTATAAACATGTTTTATATCAGCTAAACTGTAATTCATCTTAAATGTAACGTTCAGCAACGTACAAAATAGCTTGTTGTTGTTAATAAATAGATGTTCCCAGTGGCACAGCGGAATATCCGCGGAATTATAACTCTGGAAACCGGATTTCGATACCCACTGTTTTGCTGGGGTTTTTTTTCGCACAAAGCTACATAAGTGTTACCTGCGCTAGCCGTCCTTAATTTAGCAGTGTAAGACTGAAGAAAAGACAGCTAGTCATCACCACCCTCCGCCGACTTTTGGGCTACTCTTTTACCAACGAATAGTGGGATTGAACGTCACATTATAAGACTACACGGCTGAAAGAGCGAGCATGTTTATTGTAACGGGAATTCGAACCCATGACTCTTCGACTCGTAATCGAAGCAGGTAACCCTCATGTAGCTTTGTCCACAGCAGGCATAGGACAGAACGCAGATTATCTATTGTGTATATTTGTGCTTAACTTCAAATAAATAAACAAAACAAAGAACACTGTAAGAATCTATAAAATTGGGAGTTGCTTTATTAAGTCAATACCATAAAAAATATACTTAAATGGCCAATATTAACTCTGTCACTGTTTCGCTTTTTTCTGAGACGCGTAGAGCGTAAGCTTGTTTATTTTTCCGTATAAACGTTAATGCATCCACAATATTATTTAAATTAAGACTGTCTTCGAGAGATATGCGAGTGATAAACAGTCATCAAGTCTTAATCGAGTCTTGATATAATTCCAGTATATCAAGTTTTTTCGAGTAGCTTATTGCATAATGAACTCAGAACCGGTTCTTCACTGTTCTAAATTTGTGATAAGCAAACTAAAAAACAAAAAACTATACCTCTTAAGCGACCTGAACAGTCATCAATCTATCGATTTAGTTTTACTTTGTCAAGTGAAGTCGTCCAAGCACAACAAAAGCAGAAAAAAAAAATTGCCATCAACAGTTAAAAGTACATATGAAGAAACTTTATATAGAAGAGGTAACTTTATATCGATACCATTGCTAAATAGCAGAAGGTATCAACTACGATGACAGATTTCGTCATGTGCATCAAATACTTTTATGACATATTTGTTGCCAGGTTTAACGAAACGAAATTCTCTTGTTCGTTTATTTTTTATAATATTTTCCACGGAAACAAGGATGACTTTTACGGTACTTGGAATGACACATATGTAAGATGTTATGCTTGAATCATGTATAAAATATATCATGATACTGGATACACTGATCATCTTTGAACTGGAATAAAAGAGAATAACTCATTCAAAAGACTTGCGTCTCTTCTTCCTTACGTACGAATGACTCCAAGACGTTTCATGAATTGCAAATACCTTCTAAAGACATTTAAGTAATTGCCTTTCCCAATGAAAATTCCGTGGTGGTGATTGAATGAGGAAGAGAAAGTCTTAGGTTAAAAGAGATGAAAGAAAAACTCAAATAATTTTGCAAGTAAAATTTATTTTCCTAAAAAGTCCCTAAATGTGACTTTCCGTCGACAGTAAAAACGTCTTTTCAAAGGAAGATAACAGTTTTAGATTTTTTTTTGAGAGACGTAGAAACGAAAAAAGGTATAGTATATACGTACATCTGAAAGAAAACTCACTGTCTAGAAACTCTGATTTTTACTTGATACAAGCTGTGACGAATCTGTTGCAAAATATTATGTTAATGTTCCTTCATAATTTTATTCCGTTAAATAAGAAAATCAGGTGGATTTCATCAATTAAACTAATGAAATTACTGTTTTTTAATAGTTTCTTTTTTGGTATTACACAACGAGAAACGAGAAACAAATATCTTCTTAGACGCAACAATTTTTGCTTTAAAATTCAACTCGCTTTGAATGCATTAAAAATATTACAATGAAGTTGAAATATAACGTTTTATGGGAAATTTGTATGTTTGTGTGTTTTCTTATAGGAAAACCACATCGAGTTATCTGCGGAGCCGACCGAGGGGGATTGAACCGCTGATTTTAGTAATGAAAATCCGTAGACTTACCGCTGTACTAGCGGGGTACATGAGAAAGTTAGATAAATCATAAGACACTTCCTGAAATGAAATTCTAACTCGGAATACCCTGTTAACAGGTATATTACTCTTCCACTGAATGATTCAAGAGCTCTAACTCAGAATACCCAGTTCACAGGTATATTGCTCTTCCACTGAGTGATTCAAGAGCTCTAACTCAGAATACCCAGTTCACAAGTTTTTTAGACGTACCTATTTTTTTATTGCTATTATTCTAAGTCCTGTTATCAGCCACTAAAATGAAACTTATAAATAGGAAAGCTTTACGTGCAAAAGCCTATCAGTGTAAATAGATATATTTTGTGTAGCAGAGTAATGGTCCTCTTAAACAGAGATTCGGAGCTTGAACTCCATTTCTGGAGTATGTTTTTACTTGTTCGAAAGAAAAATCAAACGTTTATATTGGAAGATGCTTTTTGTCTATTCAAAATAGAATTTAAAAGTTGAAGTATTGTGCAGTACACCAACAAGAATAAAAACAGTAGAATGACATTTAAATGTTTATGTTTCTATTTAACTTTTTTTGTTTATAAAAAGTGTAAGTGATTTTAGTTTCTCAGTTTTTGGGGTTTTTTTGTGATGGATACGACACAGTACATTTCTATTGAATATTACCATAAGTTACGTGTATTTGAGATGAAATGTTCTTTAATGTCATTTCTCCTTATACTATTTAGCTTTCTACTTCATGGAATAATATTTACACGTAACTTATAATAATATTCAATAGAAATATACTGTATCGTACCCACCACAAATAGTGTTGAGGATATAAAAACTTACACCTTCTCTGTTACTTTGTTTTTCAGCTTGTCAGGACAAACAAAAAGTGGAGACTAATAAAATACAGATAATTATGTTTTATATCCTACAGTGTCAAAACTAATATCGGCGTCACATTTTTTTGTGTTATCAAACAAGAATTACAGTATATAAACACGTTTTTGTAAGCTTTCATATCATTCATTTGTTTCCTTTTAAAATTATGCATATGCTTTTATTTTTAGAACTTCAGTTATGCTCTAAAAATATTTAAAAGTGTAATACTGATATACATTTCCTGTCTTCCCGATCTATTTTGGAAGTTAAGACAAGGCCCTGAATTTGTGATTTAAAGATAAACGATCTAATGAGCTATATTAAAAGATGTTAATTAAATAACATTCAAGGTCGAAAGTGTTTGACGAATTTCAAATAACCAGTTTCGTTAGTTTACTTCTGCTCAGTATATTATCAGAAACTTTTTTTTTCATTGGCAGTTCTGTAGTAACCTTAAAATGAAAGAAACGTTATCGGTTCACACCGTTTTACATGATCAAAATAAATATCTTTCGACATTGAAATTTTTTTCTTTTGGGTGACTTAAACATAAAAGAGCAAGTAATAACTTTATGTGTCATAACTACAGCTCAAACTGACTGTACCTCAGAAGATATTCTAAACCTTTAGAAATATTAGTTTGTTTTGAATTTCGCGCAAAGCTACACGAGGGCTATCTGCGCTAGCTTGTTTGTTTGTTTGTTTTGGAATTTCGCACAAAGTTACTCGAGGGCTATCTGTACTAGCCGTCCCTAATTTAGCAGTGTAAGACTAGAGGGAAGGCAGCTAGTCATCACCATCCACCGCCAACTATTGAGCTACTCCTTTACCAACAAATAGGGAGATTAACCGTCACATTATAACGCCTCCACACTGAAAGGGCGAGCATGTTTGGTGTGACGGGGATTCAAACCCGCGACCCTCTGATTACGAGTCGAGTGCCTTAACCTCCGCGCAATGTCTGGCCAAGAGATACTGGACTGTGTTTCTATTTAAGTATTTAATAAAATTTTAAACAAGTTTCAATTTATCGCAACGCTCGTAAAATTGTATTTGCTTGGAGCAAATGTCAAAACTGGTCTGACGTTGAACAGGTTATTTAATTAAAAGAAGTTGGGTGGAGCTTAAACTATGTGGCACAATAAAGTGAATGAACGGAGGGGCACAGGCATGTGGAAGTAATAGGTTTTACTTTGTAACTGATTGAAGTAATTTTAAAATTATCAAGACGTGTAATGTAAATACTGTAAATTTTAAGAAATCAGCGTAAGATCTATAAACGAGAGATGCAAATTTCATTAATTCGAAAGAGGACAAAGCAGTGTAATGATTACGTAAGTACGTTGCAGGCAATAATATACACATTCGAGCATGAATAGTAGCTGCGTACAAGCATTTAAACACAATTTTATAAGAGAACATAATTTGTTCGTTGAAATCAAATACACTGAGGCGAGTACAGAAGAAAATTAATAAACAGATGAGAAGTCTATTGATTTTGTTTCCTCAACGATGATTGTAAGAAACACTAATAAAAGTATCCGTTTTCAATTTTAAAAACTAATATTACGAAATAATTACTCATAGACTGAGGCCCGACATGGCCAGGTGGTTAAGGCACTCGACTCGTAATCCGAGGGTGGCGGATTCGAATCTCCGTCACATCAAACATGCTCGGTCTTTCAGCCGTGGGGGCGTTGTATGTAACGGTCAATCCCACTATTCGTTGGTAAAAGAGTAGCTCAAGAGTTGGCGATGGGTGGTGATGACTAGCGGCCTTCTCTCTAGTCTTACACTACTAAATTAGTGGCGGCTAGCGCAGATAACCCTCGTGTCGCTTAAATATAACTAAGCAAACTAAATAAATGTATTAATAAATGCTTCAACTGTGTATCATAAGAAACAATTTGTTTGTAGTTAACCCCAAAGCTACCTGTGCTTTGCCATTGAAATCCGGTTTCTAGCGTTGAAAGCCCGCAGACATACTGCTGTGCAACTGGTTTCGAGTTATTTGACATTACAGACATTTTCTAGTTTCATATCGAACTAGTTGTACTTTAATTCGTAAAAAGGAATCATAATAATATATATGTGTAATTTATTAGTTCAAAACATAAATAGCATTAAAAAGTTCAATAGCCTTTAAAAAAGTAGAAACATCTGTAAGGTGAACAGTGTCACTATCGCCAATGACACTGTCCAACGTTATGGATAAATCTTGGTGCCGTTGAAAGTCGTAACGACAGCATGATAGTGAAATGTGAGCTATTGTGACTTGAGTGTCACACATTGGTGCATCAGTTCCAGATGTAAAAAAAACGAGGAGTTAAAAAAATGTAACCAATGCGTAGTCAAATTACGACAACTTCCTCTTTCCGGTCCTTACGGAAGCAAGACGCCCAAACTCCAATAGAGGGTTTTATTTGGAAAAGCTTGTTTTCACGCTGCTCACTCCATGTCGACTGCCAACTGACACAGAGCTGACCCTTGAATATAGAACCATAGTCCATATATGGAACAGGCATAGCAGTGATAACGCCAGAGCAGACAGACTTAACCGCTGTGTCGGCGAGCTTGTTCTGGCGAATACCAACGTAGTTCGACTTTCAGAAGAACTAGATAAAAGTTGATGTTAAAGAGAAATTGGTCAGTTGGTTTCGAATATCGGTGAGAACAGGGTGGGAACTAACATGAAGCGATTCCAGTACCAGTAGAGAAGTAAGCGAGTTAGTGCAATTCGAGTACTGCTTAACTTTTATGTAACCCAGGGCAAGATGAATGGAATACAGTTCAGCAGTGAACACAAACTGTAGAGGAGATTCTGTGTGCAACCATCAAACCACAATAGTCACTTGATTTTGAACCATTTTTATAAATGGGAATGGAAGGATTATTTGAAAGATGTTCAGCAAATAACAGACGGTACTTCCAATCGGGAGTATCCGTTTTTTTCAGATGACTTAAAGAAAGATCACATTTGGGGATTGTAATAAGCCAAGATGGGATGGGGTGACCAGTGGATACAACAATGTTATCCAAGAACAGACCCAATTTATCTAACTGCGCCTGGATACGAAGGCCAAAAGAAACAATGGCAGATCGCCTGTTCTGAAAACGCATGGTCCCCAGAGGAAGGAAAACACAACTCTAAGTGGGATGCTGTGGTAAGGATCAAAGTTTCGAAGTATACAATAAAGACAGTTGCAAACGGCCAAGGTGGAGAGGAGACTCATGAAACTCTGAGTACAAGCTCTGGACTAGGGAAGTGCGGAAAGCCCCAGTGCAGAGCCGAAGTCCCTGATGATGAATGGCGTCCAGCGTCTTTCAAGGCCGGGGTTCTGCCAGAGCCACAGACTAGTGACTCATTGTATAGTTTTGATCGAATAAAAGCACGATATGTCTTTAGCATAGAGCATCGATCCGCTCTCCAAGTGGTGGAAGAGAAGGCAGGGAGGATGTTCAGTACTCTTGTACATTTGACTTGTAGCTGCTGAATATGGGGTATAAAGGTCAGCTTATGGTCAAAGATAAGCCCCAATACCTTTGCCTCAGGGACCACGGGTAGCACAACTTCACCGATACGGATTTCATGATTGGGGTGAATACCCCATTGGCGGCAAAAGTGCATGGAAACGGTTTTAGAGAGAAAGAATGTAAAACTGTTTGCTGTGGTCCATTCCAGTAAACGATTGAGGGCAGTCTGTAGTTTTCGCTCAATATACCTCATGTTCGACGACAGACGAGATGTGAAAGTCGTCGGCATAGAGCCCGTTTGCAACAGTAAGATGGAGTTGTTCAGTGATGGAATTAGTCTTTATACTGAAAAGTGTGACACTCAAATCACAGCTCTGAAAGACTCCAAGTTTCTGTAGAAAAGAACTGGAAAGTTTCGAACCCACAAAAAATTGGAATAACCTGTCCATTAAAAATATTAAATAAAAATTGGCAAATGACTGTGTAACTTGGAGGTCTTACAAAATGGTCACACCTTTATATCGTATCATAAGCCTTCTCAAGATCAAAGAATATTGATACAAGATGTTGTCGTTTGAGAAATACTTCTCTGATTGATGTTTTAAGTTGAATCAGGTGGTCCATGGTAGAGCATTGTCATCGGAACCCACACTGGGTGGGCGAGAGGAGGTTGTTTGATTCGAGGAACCAAACAAGACGAGCATTAACCATTCTTTCTAAGGTCTTACAGAGACAGCTCGTCAAAGCAATTGGACGGTAGTTTAAAGGAATCGTGGGATCATTCCCAGGCTTACAGAAAAGTAGGACATTAGCCTGGCACCATGCATCAGGAAAAACATTCTCCTGCCAGATCTGGTTAAAAACAATCAGAAGAATAGCAAAAGAAGCATTTGACATATGACGCAGCATCTCCTAGTGTACATCATCAGGTCCGACCGATGTACTGCCAGACCCATGAAGGGCCAGTTTGAGTTCTACCAGAGTAAAATGGAGATTATATAGTCATCAAGAAGATCAGCACAAAAGAATGAACCAGAAGTGCTAGATACAAAAGCTTTCACCGAGAGTATCAGCGATGCTCTGGGTATCAACCACTTCCTGCTCATCAGAGAGCAAGATCGAAAGGGGGACAGAATTATACTGCCCACTGACCTTTCGAATCTTCTCTCATATGAGTTTGGAACTGGTGGTAGTAGAAGAGATGCTGGTTGTTAACTTAATTCAAGATTCCTTCTGGCTTTGACGTCTTTTACCTGCCGAGCATGTGCAAGGGTCAGGTGACAACGACAACGGCCAGTCTCTTTCAAGATGATAGGAAAATGATCACTGCCTCGTGGGTTACTGTCAACCCTCCATGAAATGTAGGAGAATTGGAAAAGGGAGCTAATTGAGAGATCAAAATCAGTAAATAATTGACATTAAAATAAGTATAAGGATCAGTACTGAGATGAGTAAGGTTGTGATTTGACAGCATACACTCTATGGAGCCACCCCTCTCATCAAAATCAGTACCTCTCCAGAGGGGATTATATCCATTAATGTCCCCTAGCATTAGAAAGGGAAAGTGGCAACTGTTCAATGAGAGCGTCAAGGTCTGATTGATCATGGGTCTCTTCAGAGAGAACAAACAGTGATGATACGACCCAAGGAAACACGGATTGCTACGACCTACAAGGGTGTGTCGAGTGGCAAAGACAGGGTGAGCACATGCTGATCAAACAACAATGCCACCCCTCCATGTACTCGTCCATCGCACAACCTGTAATTTCCGTACAAAGAAAACTGCCGAAAGATAACTGTATTGGCAGGTTTCAGAAATGTTTCCTGTAAGGAAAGACATACAGAATAGTAGGAAACAATCAGTGTTTTATGTCATCCAGATTAGAACGTAAACCTTGACAGTTCCATTATATCAAAGAACCCATTTTCATTTATGTGTAAGGGAATTGGGTGAAGATTCCTTCTGTTTTCGACAATATCTTTTTCTTTATCTTCTTTATTCGAATTAGGCCTATCGACCCCTAAGGATCCTGCCCTGGGTTGAGTGGGTAGGTTTTTGTCGTTGAAAGAGGATTCCAGCGACTGAGAACGTGAACGAATGATCGTTTAGCATCTTAGGGCGAGAGAAGAAGATGTGCCCGATGAAATGCCCAAACCCGGAAGAAAAAAAAATGGATCTTGGGGATTGCTAGAATGAATGTTAGGGTCAGAGATTGGTGTTGACATTGATTCATCATCTTTCTTAATCATGGAGGTCAAAAGACTTTTCATACGGTTTGAGAATGATTCTTTTAGGAGACATGGAGAGATCCGTCTGGACTCCCACTGCAGTAGTGGTACGAAGTGCAGTAGCATACGTTCGAGATGAAGTGGTGAACAGTAACTTTCGAGCTTCATGGAAAGTAATGTTTTAAATCGTTTTCAAACGCTGAACCTCCTTTTCTTCGAACCACTTAGAGCAAGAACAAAAGTAGGACGAATGAGAGCCGTTGAAATTAACGCAATGAGAGTCTGTAACACACTCATAGGTATCATGGTCCTCCCACCGCAACGAGCACACGTCAAGGAACCACGACATGGTGTCTTCGAGTGACCGAATCGCTGACATTGGAAACATCTGAGAGGATTTGGAAAGTATGGCCGTATTTTAAAATTAAGATAACCTGTCTTGATGGTGGTAGAAGGACGCAGTGATGTAAATGTTAAAATGAGGACATTGGTCGGAACCATAACTCCATCTTTGCGAGTGGAGATACGCCTCACTGCATAAACACCTTGGGTGGAGAAACCAGCGAGAATCTCCGACTTGGATATGTTTTTCAAACCCTTCTCAACAATAACTCCTCGTGATGAATTCAAAATAGCATGAGAAGTAACTTCAATGGGTATATCCCTAATCGTCTTCGAATGTAAGAGGAGTTTCACTGTGTTTAGATGTGGATCTTTTCACCAATATGTCACCAGAATGAAGCTTTTTGACTGGTTTTGGAGAGCCAGACAGACCCTCTAGTCCTTTTTGAATAAAAAAGGGAGACATTTGCTGTAAAAGTTTGTCAGAAAGAGAATGTAGTATAATTAAAATGAGTAACAGGTGTTACAGTTTGTTTGTTTGTTTTGAATTTCGCACAAAGCTACTCGAGGGCTATCTGTGCTTACAGATTAAATAAAGATTAGCATCTATATGCTAGAATTCTTGACGTCCCATGTCCCGCTACCACTCATTGTTTATGGCCAGTTTGTAAAATGTTACCTCTGAACACATAAAAATATAAAACTTATACATCAACATTTCAAAATGGCACAGCATGGCCAGGTGGTTAAGGCGCTCGACTCCTAATCCAAGAGTCGCAGGTTCGAATCCCCGTCATACCAAATATTCTCGTCCCTTTGGTCGTGGGGGGCGTTATAATGTAACTGTCAATTCCACTATTCCTCGTTTATAAAAGAGGAGGTTGGCGGTGGGTGGTGATGACTAGCTGCCTTCCCTCTAGTTTTACATTGCTAAATTAGGAACAGCTAGTGCAGATAGTCCTAGTGAAACTTTACGCGAAATTCAAAAACAAACCACCTCAAAGTTGATGGTACATTTTTTATGCTGTTCTGTTATACAGTTTCATTGGCGCGATTATTTATTTGTTATAAATAATATAATAATAATTGTTGGTTCGTTTTTACCATTTTCCACAAAAAACAACACATCTTTTTTTTCGTATATCTTAATGAATGATAAACGTTAAATTAAAATCATCGGGTTTCTTTTCGCACAATTACAGTTTAGAATTAACCAGAATAAAAACTTTACACTTTATCAGTATATTTTAAATTGATTGACACCAGGTTTCATGTGTATAAAACTTTGGCAATGAGAAGTAAGTTGGAAGTTATTGAAATAAGGTAGCTAGATTTTCTCTGAATAAAGCAAGAAGCGTAATGTGGCATGATGGTTAGGGTACTCGTTCTTTCAGATGAGGAATATTATAATCCTCTGGTGAATCCCACTCTTCGTTGATAAAATAATTGTTCAAAAGTTAGTGGTGGGAAGTGTACTTGCCTAACTGCCTTCCTTCTAGTCTAACACTTCTAAATTAGGAACAACTAGTTCAAGTGGCTGTTGAGTAGGTAATTATGTACAAATTCAACTGAATAAAGATGAGTAAGGGAACAGATTTTAGTTTTCAATCAGGTTTCGTTTGCTTTAAATTTCGCGCAAAGCTACACGAGGGCTGTCTGCGCTAGCGGTCCCTAATTTAGCAATGTAAGACTAGAAGGAAGGTAGCTAGTCATCACCACCCACCTCCAACTCTTGGGTTACTCTTTTACCAACAAATAGTGGGATTAACCTCACATTATAACACATTATAAGAAAGTTAACCATTATTAACAATAAATTGATCATGAAGGAATA
Organism: Tachypleus tridentatus; assembly: GCF_004210375.1. Lineage (NCBI taxonomy): Eukaryota > Metazoa > Arthropoda > Merostomata > Xiphosura > Limulidae > Tachypleus > Tachypleus tridentatus. Next base: position 47,941,329 of record NC_134836.1, read on the forward strand.
GGTTTTACAAAGAGTAAACGTTTTAGGCTGTAAGTTAAAGTTTCTTCATGTTTACATTTAACTTGTACATAAAATAATATTAACATCATAAGAATCGGAGACCAAAGCGCAAGACATTATTGCAAAGGTAGAAACAGAGTATCGCGAAACCAAGGAAACGGTCTTAAAAATGTATTCGTGGAAAAGTTAACATACACATATAAATAAGGGAGACTGAAATAAAGTGAAATTTATAAGTTGTCAATAAAAGAACACAAAATGTTCGGGAACTTATAGAAGTCGATGATTTTTTAAAGTATAATATAATTTAATACTGTACCCCCGCGAGTACAGCCGTACGTCTACGGATTTACATCACTAAAATCAGGAGTTCAATTCCTCTCGGTGGGCTCAGCAGATAGCCCGATGTGGCTTTGCTATAAGAAAACACACACACTCATTGAACACCCATCAAATTACAATATTTTTAATCATTACAAATAATGCTAAATAAATTACAAACGTTTACAATAACTAGGATGTTTAATTAATTATATTTTGCACTTTTCTCATCACGACTTTAAAAATATTACACATTTCAGCACGACTATCCCTATAGTTTAGAACAAGACCGATTATTTATTACATTATGTCATTTGTTCATGAAATAATAATAAAGTTCCTGGCAACAAAATTGTGTTCGTTTCAAATCAGATAATTCAGTCAAACAACTTAAGCATTAATTCAATATCAAAGCCGCTTAGGCAGCAAACAGTGAAATGTATAATATGCAAGTATTTCTCCTATCACCTTTCTATAATGTCTTCCAGATAGATTTCAGTGAAACAGTAACGAAATTGGACGTTTAATATCTTCATGTAAAGTTACTCATGTACATAAGCTGATATGTATGGTTACATATATATATATATATACATTTTAAATTTCACTTCCGTGTCACAATTGCCTCATTCATTAGAGTTCAGAACTAAACTATGCAAATCGAGTAATATATATAGGGTTAACAGCTGCTCATCATCAAACTGTGCAAATCGAGTAATATATATAGGGTTAACAGCTGCTCATCATCAAACTATGCAAATCGAGTAATATATATAGGGTTAACAGCTGCTCATCATCAAACTATGCAAATCGAGTAATATATATAGGGTTAACAGCTGCTCATCATCAAACTATGCAAATCGAGTAATATATATAGGGTTAACAGCTGCTATCAAACTGTGCAAATCGAGTAATATATATAGGGTTAACAGCTGCTCATCATCAAACTATGCAAATCGAGTAATATATATAGGGTTAACAGCTGCTCATCATCAAACTATGCAAATCGAGTAATATATATAGGGTTAACAGCTGCTCATCATCAAACTATGCAAATCGAGTAATATATATAGGGTTAACAGCTGCTCATCATCAAACTATGCAAATCGAGTAATATATATAGGGTTAACAGCTGCTCATCATCAAACTATGCAAATCGAGTAATATATATAGGGTTAACAGCTGCTCATCATCAAACTATGCAAATCGAGTAATATATATAGGGTTAACAGCTGCTCATCATCAAACTATGCAAATCGAGTAATATATATAGGGTTAACAGCTGCTCATCATCAAACTATGCAAATCGAGTAATATATATAGGGTTAACAGCTGCTCATCATCAAACTATGCAAATCGAGTAATATATATAGGGTTAACAGCTGCTCATCATCAAACTGTGCAAATCGAGTAATATATATAGGGTTAACAGCTGCTCATCATCAAACTATGCAAATCGAGTAATATATATAGGGTTAACAGCTGCTCATCATCAAACTATGCAAATCGAGTAATATATATAGGGTTAACAGCTGCTCATCATCAAACTATGCAAATCGAGTAATATATATAGGGTTAACAGCTGCTCATCATCAAACTGTGCAAATCGAGTAATATATATAGGGTTAACAGCTGCTCATCATCAAACTGTGCAAATCGAGTAATATATATAGGGTTAACAGCTGCTCATCATCAAACTATGCAAATCGAGTAATATATATAGGGTTAACAGCTGCTCATAATCAAACTGTGCAAATCGAGTAATATATATAGGGTTAACAGCTGCTCATCATCAAACTATGCAAATCGAGTAATATATATAGGGTTAACAGCTGCTCATCATCAAACTATGCAAATCGAGTAATATATATAGGGTTAACAGCTGCTCATCATCAAACTATGCAAATCGAGTAATATATATAGGGTTAACAGCTGCTCATCATCAAACTATGCAAATCGAGTAATATATATAGGGTTAACAGCTGCTCATCATCAAACTACATTTTCTCACATCCTCTGTAATTATGATGTTGTTGTTGTTCTTTTGAATTAAGCACAAAGCTACACAATGGGCTTTTTGTGCTCTACTCACCACAGGTATCGAAACCCAGTTTTTAGCGTTGTAAGTCCGCGGACATACCGCTGAGTCACTAGGGAACAAGTAATTATGAGAGGCTTAAGAGGCTTGCTTTTACAAGCTCGAAAAGAAGGGTTGAGAAACAAATATCTTTACTTTCCAATGCAGTGTACCATGATATGAAAAAAATATCAATCGACAAACAAAAACGATTTTGAGATGTGAAGCTTCTCATAAAATGTTTACGCATTTAAATTTATCAGAAGTTGCGTGATGCCATCTTATTTTATACACTTGATAAAGAAGTAACCAAATTAGTCATGTTATAAGTCATCGTTTCAGAAATATATATCTAATGTGCTTTATTCATGACCTGACACGTTGCTGTGACAGAACATCGAACATTTCTAACAAAAACAGAATGTTCTCTGTGAGAAAGAAAGTCTTGGATTAAATATCTAATAAAATGTATGTTTTAAAATAAAATGTTGCCTTTCAATATTAAGTTTAGTATGTACTTGGTAAGAGTGTAAGATGTAAAGGAAGTTATTTTATAAATTATGTCCTTCACATTTAGCGTTCGTTTAGGCAAAATGATAAGTCTGTATATAAAGGTTTAGTAGTTATTGGAAAAAATAATATTTTGCATTTCATAGCAAAAATGACGTTATATAATTATATATATATTTATATATGTATTTGTACCTATACCATTTATGGAGGAAATGTGATCCGTCATAGAAAGTTTGACAGTTCTATCAGTATACTTCCATCTTGTTTACAGATACAGTTTTATTCGATAGATCAAATTTATATCAATAGTTCGAAATATTTTCAAACAAGAACAGACAGAAAAATGATGTCTGTCGGGGGTTACAAGTGCACGTATTGACATTTGAATATTTTTAAAGATCGTTAAAAACACACACACACACACACATATATATATATATATATATAATATTTCTCTTATTACACTTTTGTAAAAGTTTCTATAGATTGATTGTAGCAGATCTAGTATTAAAAATCTGATCATTTAGGTCTACAACCCAATTTTATCATTCTATTTTAGAAAACCCCAAAACAGTTGCCATGCGCAGAAAAAAAGAGCACCCTAGAACAACGTTTCTCTATTTGCCATATATTTTTGAAGAATAGAAAACCAGTATGCGTTGTTCGTTAGTGTTTTATTTGAATGCCTACTTTCATGAACCTTTCCTTGTTTTATGGCTTCAAAAAATGTGTACCGGTTAGGTTCACAGAAAATATATACAAAATAAATATCCATTTGAAAAACTTTTATCGTTCATACACGTCATGTTACTTTTACCTTAGCGAATAATCACTTTATAGGATAAATTTAGGAAATAAGCTCTTGTACCCTTCTTTCTACCAAAAGACAAGAAAGCGTATGAAAAGTCTTAGAATATTTTGATAAACACAGTTATAAAAATATGTTCAAAATCATGAAATTTTTACATTCGTGAAGAAAATGTAATCGCTCTGCCAGATTATACGTTCAACACATTTACTGCACCTATATAAGGAAATAAAATCTTTTCACAATGGCTTTAGGCTGCCTCCAGTTCAGTGATGAGTTGTTGTTGAAAAAAGCCTCGTTATCACTGGCCTGTATCACACAGAGCTACATCTGACTGACAATTTTACACAGATTTGGTTCAAAGAAGTAATGAACTGAGTAATAAGATTATTATATATATTTAAAAAAGACTTAACTTTAGCTTGAGCATAAGTTCTAAAGCGTTCTTCCCTGCCAGATTATGTTTGAAAAAAAAAATCCAAGTAAAACTACTGTAAAACAAATCTAACGCTTGCATACTTGTTTGTTTGTTTAGAATTAAGCACAAAGCTACCCAATGGGCAATATGTGCTTTGCCCACAACGGGTATCGAAACTCGATTTTTAGAGGTTTGAGTCCACAGTCATGCCGATGTGCCACTGAGGGATAAATCTAATGCTAGACGCCAAATAAAGAAAATACATTTCTTCAACATATCTGTTACATCTTTAAATTATTAATTTGTGTTACTTGTAGAGCAATCTAGGCAAAATTGTGGAACAATTGCAAGGTATTTAATTGTGGGCAACTATCAATGCATAAGTGTGGCGTAGAATGTCATTTTTTTATTTAATTTGAAATATAAAATTTTGTAGTCACGTAGTTTTTATATAATTATAAACTGTATTTGTTTATTTTTTAAATACTCTAACTATACATTTCTTACAGTTTACCTTTCTTGCTATTGTCCTAACGATGGCGTTTGTGACCAATCCTAAGATATTCCTGAGACAGAGACAATTTGATTCAGGTTTAATTAAGTCTAAACTTTGAAAAAAAAAACTCTTCTCACCAGATAAAAGAAACTCTTCTTCTGTAAATAACATCCTGCGACTAATGCGCTCTTTGTAAATCAACTGCAATGCTCCAAGAGTGTTAAATATATCCGAGAGAGACATCCCAGACTTTAAAACTCAGCAGATAAATCATATAACCAACATCTGACTTCGTTCCATTAGTGCTGGATAGAGTACCATCGTTAAATGTATGCACAATTTTTTCCTCGAATTCGGAAAATTCTCTTTTACTACTTCAATGTCATTTGCTCTGTGTTGATTGTCACTTTGTTTGTCTTACAACTGTTGATTATGCCAATGCACCAGGAACGAAAAATTTATCAAGGACACTTTTTTGTTTTCTTCTGTTTCGAAAATTTACTGATGGTTTCATATATTTTTTCGCTGTACTAGACTTATACATTATTAACCGTCTACGAAATTTGTAAAACAAATAATTTAAATAAATATTAATTAATTTGTGATTAATTTAGCATTTGTATTTTTTTCCTTTCAATCTTTTCTTATCGGTTTGAGTTTCAACTACTTAACTTATTCTTCAATTAAATACTTTTACAATTTTATGAAATATTTAACAGTTTTTTTCCTAACAAGCCTTTTAACAGTTCCACAATCACGTAGCCAGCCCTCTAAAGGTATGTTAGGTAAATTGAATTTGCCACATCTTAAATTCGCCAAATAACTACTGTATATTTTATACAGTTTCTTAAAGCTGACAAGTAGTTACTAAGACGTTCTTTGGCAAATAAGTAAAGTTAACTTGATAATTACTTTATGTACTGAATTAATACAATACATTAAACCTAATAATGATATACATATTTCATATTATACTTGCTATGTGTATGTTTTAACTGAAAAAACAAATGAAACCTTTGACATAGGCAAAGCGCCAATTAGGTCACGATGAGACATGTGTGCATAGGCATTGACGAAGGCTCTTTTTACTCGATAAAGTGAAAACGTTCGATTTAGTAATAAGTATCAGATGATATTTACAATTTATTTGATCTTTAGCCATTTTAAGGAGAAATACAAATTCATACTTTGCTTATTTAAACATTATTTAAGACAAACAAAAATGGAACGAGATAGAAACTTTTCGTAATGGATCGTATTTACAACAGAATAAGTCAATGTATAAATTAAAGTCAAACAAGCCTACAAGAGATAAAATATATTTTGAGTTGAATATATCTATATATATATAAATGCATATAGTGAAATTAAATAATTACATCCAAATGTAGCTAAATGGATAAACAAAATCACGAGGAAGGATTGCGTTAAAAACAGCAGATCCAAACCTCTGATTAATTATAACCATAAATTTTCAAGCCATAAGCAAAACACATTAACATGAAACAAAATAGGCTGCATAATTTTAAAACGGATCCCAGGGTACAAGCCATAACGTGGGATTATAAAATGTATCCAAGGTTTTGGAGGTGACTGAACAAGTTGGGGATACACCGTCTATCAGTCTTTTCTTCCAATTCGCTAGTCTCGCATAAGAAAAATTAGAAAATAGGAGAGCGAGATGTGGGTACTCAAGCCCACAACGTGTCATATATACATCGCCCTACACTGCCTGCAGACAGTTGGCGGAAGGTGACTGCTCTCCCATATTAAAATACGAATAAGAAAAAGATAAACACAAAAACATAAAAATAAAAACTAAAAAGTAATTTACTACCATTTGGAGGCAAGATGAAACTTATCTCTTGAAGTTAGCATTCTTGCCTCCAATATGGTAGAGACACTAATTAACATTGAACCATATATGTATACTGAGTTTACTGTGAATGTCTTGCTTTTATGTGCAGCTCAAGGTGTACATCTGCATAAAGTATCAATATCATCTGATCTGACATATCTTAGACTTGTGTAAATACTATGGACACTACTTTGTGCTGTGTTTTTTGTTCACTGTGTCGCCTCAGTTGCTCAGTCGTAAACCTAAGCATTTATAACAGAAATATTTCTCTACGCAAAATGCAGAAAACATAAAATTTAGTTTTTCAATTAATACGAAAGTATTCATTATATATTTAAAAACGGCTTGTTTGGGTTGAGAAAATGTTTTACGCGGAGGAGCGAAAAAATTTCTCAACTCAAACGAACTATTTTTACATATATATTTTTCACTTCAAGTGGGTTTTCTCGACATCACTGAAAGTATTCATTGTCCTATGATACCTTCAAATGTTGCATATGTGGGATTTCACTGTTACCAAAAGGTATATCCATCCATTTGTATCACATTCTTGTGCAAGGTAAGCTTAAAGTACAATAGTAAAGTTGATTAATTTTAAAGGTCATCTGTAATACTGTCTCCTACTGTTTTATTGATATAAATATAGTTATTTCTTGAACAAAAATAAATTATTCAAAACGAAACAAAGAATAGTAAGTTAAGAAAAATTGTTGATTCACCCATACAATTATTATAAGGATAAATTATTATTTTCTGGCAATTACCATTTTGTGTGTCTCCAATGTAATTAAGATGTTGGTCTTAGCATGCTGGAAATAAAGAGAGCATCAAAAATAATTTCGAAGTTTCTAAACACGTCTTAGATGTAATTCATTATTTTATCAGGATCTTCGTCAGTACCACAGACGAAGTGTTATTTAAAATCATGGAAGATCCAAAAGGACAGGGAATGAGCTATTCTTTTTTCCAGTATAAAATAACTAACCTAATAAGATTAGTTACACATCTTAAACTATTTATAACTAAACCTTAATTTAACATTATGTTTTTGCTGTTTATGCAAATACTCACTCTCAGGAGTCTCTTACTATATTATGTTGTCCCCTCCTCCAGTGACGCTGTGGCATGTTTGCGGACTTACATGTACAACGCTAGAAACCGAGTTTCGATACTCGTGGTAGCAGAACGCAGATAGCCGATGTAGAGCTTTGTGCTTAGCTACAAACAAATGTCATGTTATATAAAGGGCTTGTGGGCTGGATTCAAATACAAACTAAAACACATCTGATTGTACGACAGGGTGTGTTTGTGTTTTTCTTATAGCAAAGCCACAAAGGGCTATCTGCTCAACCCACCGAGTGGAATCGAACCCCTGATTTTAGCGTTGTGAATCCGGAGACTTATCGCTGTACTAGCGGGGGGCCTTGTACGACAGAACTTTAACTTTTGGTAACATTTGAAGCTACTAAAGATATTACTCCAGTATATGTTGTTTACCTGAAATGTTCTTTGTCTGTTTAGCAAAAAGAAAATTTACTATATAGTGATGACAGGGATTTAAAGTTCTAGAATGTTCTCCAAAATTTATGAAACTATTTTAGTGATATACAAAAAAGCAATTTATCGTGTACTAAGTAAGTGAATCTGTTAGTTAATAATGGATTTAGGGTACGATTTAGTCTATTTGTCTTTACTGTCAGCCAGTTACATCAGTGTTAAAAATATCTATATAGTGTTTATGTTTTTAATAGGAAATAGAAATAGGAAATTAGCCTGTTTGTTTGTTTGTTTTGAATTTCGCGCAAAGTTACACAAGGGCTATCTGCGCTAACCGTCCTTAATTTAGAGGTGTAAAACTAGAGGGAAGGCAGACACTCATCACCACCCACCGCCAACTCTAGTGCTACTTTTTACCAACGAATAGTGGGATTGATTGTCCTATTATAACGCCCTCGTGGCTGAAAGAGAGAGCACGTTTGGTGGAACGGGGATACGAGCCCGCGACCCTCAGATTACGAGTTGAACGCCTTAACCCACGTGTCCATGCCGGGCAAATTAACATGTAAATATAAACACTGTCAGACGTAGTTTGTTTCATGACGTTCAGCCTATCTATGAACGCTAACCATGGAATTTGCAGTTAAAAACATTTGTTTGTTTTGAATTTCGCGCAAAGCTACACGAGAGCTTTATGCGCCAGCCGTCCATAATTTAAAAGTGTAAAACTAGAGGGAAGGCTGGTACTCATCACCCCCACCACCATGTCTTGGGCTACTCTTTTACCAACGAATAGTGGGATTGACCATTACTTATAACGCCACCACGGCTGAAAGGGCGATAGTGTTTAGTGCGACGGGATGCAGTTGAAGTAATAAACTGTCTGTTTAACATTGCGTGGGGTACACTTTCCTTCACACTTATTACCCAAAATAACTTTCCCAAGAATAGCAACCATTAAGAGTAGCGGAATTATTTTGTTAAAATGAAACAGAATCTCAGTATTGAAACGACGCAAATCACATTAATATAAATTTGGTATGGTACTGGCGAAGCAATATGTCTGCAAACTTATAACACTAAACACCGAGTTTCGATAGCAATTACGAGCAGAGCACAGCTACCCTTTGCGCAGCTTTATACTTCGTAACAAACAATGACGTCATCTTTATGGTAAACAACAATGCAAATTTCGAAAAACGTCTAGATCAAGATAACGGTATATAACAATTCATTTAGTACAATGTTACAACTATTTAAATGTCCAATCTTTTATATTAGCATCTATACTTAAATTGTTAAAGGTTAAAATAATATAGCACGCATAATAGAATACATATGCATGAGGGTAAAGAAAATAATATTTATTTCCTTTCTGTTGATACCTGTAATGGTACAATTCTATTGTTTTTTTATTATATTTAATATGTTACGAATTTACAGTTATCACATGTAATTATACTTTATTTTATGTGCTTATTCCTACATCTAGGCTTGAAATTCGACAGATAAATATATACTTTATTCTTTTTTTGGCCTGATAAGAATGGTTCAGTGGTTATCATGCCGGACTGTGGATCACAGGTTTCGTGATTAGCGCCACCTTACCATCGGAAAAAAAATTAAATTGCTCTCGCGCTTTGTGGCCGAAGATGCGTTTCAAAAGCAACTGTAAAACCTAGTATTCGATTAAAGTAGCCCATGAGGATGTAAAGGTTGTGCTGAAGAGCTAACACTCAAAATTCAAGGACGGGCTGGCTGGTTAGCCCTCGAGTAGCTAGCTTGCTTTACAGAAATTCAAAAAACAACAAATTTAATCTGTTCAAACAATACTTTTCTAGCGAAGCAAAACATGTATCATATAATGATAACGATCGTAGAGACGTTTCTCATAAAAGTCACGTAAAGTGGAGTTGTTGGGTTTCTGTCAAAATCAAGCTCTAGCCGTTGTTTGAAATTCTGTTAAAGCTACGTACGTTATTAATTGGGTTTATAAACCTGACGATGACCGAAGAAGGTCGAAACGTTGTTCGCTCCTCTACGTAAAAATTTTCTCAACCCAAACTAGCCGTTTATACATATATATTTTTCTCTACAAGTGGGTTTTCTCGACATCACTGGGTTTGTGTTTAAATCAAGCTTTAGCCGTTGTTTGAAATCACTCTATTAATACCACATACGTTATTAATTGGGTTCATATATTTAAACCAAATTTAGCCATGATTTAAAATTAATCTCTAGGAGATATATACGTTATTGATTGGGTTTATGTTTAAATCAAGCTCTAGCCGTTGTCTGAAATTCTGTTAAAACTACGTACGTTATTAATTGAGTTTATGTTTAAATTGAGCTTTAGCCGTTGTTTGAAATTAATCTTATTTATCTCTCGTTAGATTTTAGACAACGTCAGCATTTTCCTAAGTTTTCCACACTACAAAATAATAAATATTGTTTAAAAATGTCTTTAGCACGCAGACATACGGGAACAGACCATATGTTCTGAGTCAGTTTCTTCCTTATCAAATGATAAGTTATTAAGTAGCATTCGTTTATTTTTATGGCGTTACTAATGAAAAGTAGAAGACTGCTGAAATAACTTTAAATAGTTATTGAACAAAACTAACAAATTTGCTCAGAAACAACTTTTATTGTAGAAAGCATTTTCACGCTATGATTCTTATACAACAACTTAACAGTCCTACGAAAAGTGGGGCCTAATAGGCCCCAGAGCAACTTGAAAGGTTATTAATATTAGGCTAATAATTTTGTATTTAAATGAAATTGCCATTTAAATCCATTAATGAATGGATTAACGAGATTCCCACTATCCCTATCTAGTATCTAGCGAAACCACAGCCAGGGGAACGGGCTTGGAGAAATCAGGACTAGAAACGTCTTTTCGTAGGAGTGTTAACAAGTTAATACTTAACTTTATTAACCAAAACAGATATCTATTTTATGTTGGTTTTTATAGAAATGTACTTATCAACAATTGGCTTAAAAAGAACGTCTTTGTTGTTTGATATTGTATTTTACTGTTGGCAAGTCCATTTAAATACACTTTTCTCGTTGTAATTAAACAAGTTTGTTTAGAATGTTCGCACAAAGCTACAAAAGGGTGATTTGCTTGTAGACGTTCATGAGTTTGAACCGACATACCTGAGAGATGGCAGCTGATCAACATTACCCAATACAAGTAATATGTGGTTTCTATCTCACCGAATAATGAGATTTAACCATTAATACCCACTAAAAATGGAGCGCGTTTTTGAAACAAAGAAAAAAAAAAAACGAGCCCTGAATCTCAGTATTCATAGTAAGGACATTCTAATGACTAGTTCATGCCCAAAACAATAAAAATGGGAAACAAAATTCTACCTAAATAAGACATGATTTGTGTACAAGAATCTGTGTGCAATTAACTGCGTTAGGTTAACCTATTTAAATTCATCAATGCAAATGATAACTAAAACAAACACAATCTGTGATGTCAAGAAAACCCACTTGTAAAGAAAAAAATATATGTAAAAACGGCTGGCATGGGTTGAGAACATTTTTTTATGCAGAGAAGCGAACAACGTTTCGACTTTCTTTGGTCATCGTCAGGTTCACAAAGAAAGAAAGAGGTAACTGACCGATAGCTGACCACATGTTTGAAGGGGGTTGTGTAATTGAGTGTAGGAATGTAAAGGGCGTGCTTAGATGTTTGATTATATTCATTAATATAAGTATAAAGGTGTTCCTTCGTATTGGTTTATTTTGGGCTTAAGTTGTTGTATAACTAGACATCAATAGACATTTCCAGCAACCAGTTAGCAACCCTCATAGAATTCACCACGATGAAGACAAACTTCATGTTCAACAACCACAACTATATACAAACAAATGGCCTTGGCATGGACAACCCAGTATCACCAGTTCTAGCCAATATTTTTATGACACAAGTTGAAACACAAGCAATTAACACAGCATTACATCCACCACTATACTGGTACAGATATGTAGATGACACGGTTGCGGGATTCAAATCTACAGAACACATACTTAATTTTTTCAATCACATTAACTTTATACATCCCAACATCAACTTCACATGTAAACAAGAAGAAAGCAATCACACATTATTTCTTAACCTCAAAATTACAAGAACCGACACACAATTTAAAACAGAAATCCACCGAAAAATCACCCATACTGGACTATACATTTCTTGAGACTCGGCAGATGAAACAAAACAAAAACTCAACCTACTAAGAAACCAAATAAACACAGTCAAAAAACTATGCTCACCAGATAAAATTAACGATGAATTAGACAAAATAAAACAATACTTCATCAACATAAATAAGTTTTCTCCACAAACCGTAGAAAACATTATACGCACACACCTAGACAGAAAGCAAAATCAACCAACAAAAGTAAATATATCCCACGTATTTTAAAAAATCACGAAACCATATACTGCTGCATACCATATTCTCCCGACATCAGCAGAAATATAACCAACATCTGGCAAAAACTAGTAACAAAATAAGACATTAATACCAAAGTTATTCAAAAACCAGGCAAAAACTGAGGTCTATACTATGTAAAAATTACACTGACAAACACCACACCAACATTATTTATAAAATACAATGTGATAACTGCCACGACATCTACATTGAAGAAACAAGAAGAAAAATTGAAACCAGATTCAAAGAACACAAAAAGTCACCTTCACACGTTTCCAAACACTGCAAATCAAATAAACACAACATAACCATAAAAAACACCCAAATACTAAATAAAGAAACAAATATAAACAAACGCAAAATTAAAGAAGCTTTATTTATACAACAACTCAAGCTCAAAATAAAGCAATACAAAAGAACACCTTTATACCTATATTAATGAATATAATCAAACATCTAAGCACGCCCTCTACACTACACTCAATTACACAACCCCCTTCAAACATGTGGTCAGCTGTCGGTCAGTTACCTCTTTCTTTCTTTGTAAACCTGATGATGACCGAATAAGATCAAAACGTTGTTCGCTCCTCTACATAAAATATTTTCTCAATCCATACCAGCCGTTTTTTCGTATATATAAAACAAACACAAATTATACAAGAAAAACTGGAGCTTGTCCAACAGAGAGCGTTACGGAATGTAAATAAGTATAATATATAACGTAATAGACTTAAGAATTTATTTAACTTAGATTACACGAATTTAAGCACTTTTCTTCTGTTTGTTAGTTTCAAATTTCTTGCAATGTTACACGAGAGCTTTCTGCTCTCGCCATCCCTAATTTAGGGTTGTAAGAGTAGAGAAAAGGCAGCTGGTCATCACCACCCACCGCCAACTCTTCTACTCTTTTAATAGTAAGATTGACCGTCACATTATAAAACCCCCACAACTGAAAAATTGAGCATGTCTGGTGTGACGGGGATTCGAACCTGCGACCCTCAAATGGCTAGTCAAGTGTTTTTTTATGTTAGTAAGTTCAAAATGGTTCAGTTGTTTTAGATGTGTTTTATATCCTAGCTAAAGCAAAATAAAATTTACCATTTATTACTGAGACTTGATTGAAATGTATCCTTCAAATTCTTTAAGTTAGGGGTAATAAAATAAAAATTAAATTATTATTTCAAATACAGTATGAATATTCACTAGGATAGCAGTAAAAGCTTTAGGTAACTTTTTTTATTTTATTTTATGTTTCCTGTATGCAACTATTCCACCCACTGATTACTTTGCTAGTATACATTTGCAAAATAAAGATCAGCAATGACCTATATCACTTCATAAAATGTTTTGTCAAATAACAAAAGAAAGTCTAAATAAACCATGTTTTTCACTAATGTATACAGAAGACTTTGTAAGTTTCTCATCAAAATTTGCATTCCTGAACTGCTTATGGGAATGCAAATATTTGAAATGCTGGCACTTGTTTTTCCAGACTGTCAATAGTACGTCTTATTCATGTGAGAATCGAGACAATAACATGATCGTTTTCTCTACCATTTGTCTCGCAGAGACAAATGACAATGCCATGAAATGACAGTCAAAGAGACTCATATAAGACCCTTTACTTTTCTGTCCGTAACAATATTGGTTGTCATCTATTTTCCTTAAGAATATTGATTGTCATTATTATGAAACAGATTTGTTCCTTTAGCATTATCATGATAAATTAACTTCGGAAGTTGTTGGATAAACAGTTTAAGAGAACTAGTCAATATTTATGTGTATACGTGTTAGTAGCAGACAATACAATTTGTGCTTACACAATTCAATCGAAATTAAAGAACCAAGCTCATTATAGGCTTAATTAGCATTGTTACTACGCGTACGGTTCTCAATAAGCCAAAAACAGAAAGTTCCACTGAACAATAAAGTGTTAACTTTTGTTGTTATTTTGCTTCATTTCTTAATAATGGAGTTGATGTTTTTCATACAAAACATTCCATTAGATCGTTGCGTTGCGTGCACCGAAACAACATTCAGGTTTATTAACAGTAACTATGTTCATCTGAAACACTTTATTCGATTAAAATAATTTTTTGAGGAAAGAAATGTTATTATATTCATGAATTTTACTACTCTACAAGCCTGAGATGACAGGTTCTGCCTGCCATCAATAACTCAACGACACAAATATACAAGTTAAACATGGATTTGTTTGTTTGTTTTAATTTCTCCTATAAATCTACACGAGAGCTAACTGCGCTAGCCGTCCGTAATTAACAGTGTAAGATTAGAGGGAAGGCAACTAATTATGACCGCCCACAACCAGTCTTGGGCTACTCATTTACAAACAAATAGTGGTATTGACTGTCACGTTATAAGACACTCACATCTGAAAGAGCGAGCATGTTTGGCATGACAGGAATTCGAACCCGTGACTCTCTGATTACGAATCGATCGCCATAAACATCCGGTTATGCTGTGTCATTAGACTTGGAAAGCGATTTGGTTTGTTTTGTTTTGAATTTTGGCGCAAAGCTATCTGGATAGCCATCCATAATTTTGCAGCGTTAGACTAGAGGGAAGGCAGCTAGTCATCACTGCCCACCGCCAACTCTTGGGCTACTCTTTTACAAACGAATAGTGGTATTGACCGTAACATAAAAACGTCCCCACTTCTGAAAGGGCGAGCATGTTTGGTGTGACGGGGATTTGAGCCCGCGACCCTCGGATTACGAGTCGAGTGCCTTAACCACCTGGCCATGCCAGGCCCTTGGAAAGTGAACATGTTGCATTTGTAACGAGTGAATTATTCAAACTAAATATGAATATGTGTATTTGGTTGTACTACCGTTAGACAGACGTGTATTACTCTCAAACTATTTCTAAACTCATTTTTTATTCAATCATCTGTTTTCTGTAATTTGTTTAAAGCTGATATATTTTCGAATAGACATTTATCCATCCCAGACGTAAGACAAACTGACATTCAAGAATTTTGTTTCAACTTCCTTAATGATATACAAAAATCCTAATTATAGAATGGTTTGGTTATATTTAAGTGCAAAGGAATCCATACACAATTTTTGGCATGTTAAGGGTGTACTAATCGTAGAGTCACTAAGAACGATTCTAAAGTGTTTTAGATTTTGTACTTTCCGCAGATTGCTAACATTGTTTGATAGAAATTCCTGTCAAAAACATTATCTTATTTCAGTAAATGATTTCTGATAATATAGACTAATATTTTTTTCTAAGTTCTCTCATACACGGAGATTAATATAAATTTACCTTATATCGTGTGATAAAAATTACTATATGTCTTACAACATACTGACTGCAGTATAATATATGGATAATTTACTTTATGTTCAGAAAACATCCTACTGTTTATTTATTATATGATGTCATGAACGGATTTGTAACTCATCTTATATAACATAAACATTCAGACACAAATAAAGAAACAAATTTATTATTCATGTTGAATTAAGATGAATAATAAATGCATTACAGTCAAAGGAGAAAGGATTGTAAACACTGGTGTGGAACTTGTGTTTCCTGTTATCTTTAGATTGTTATTACCGTTGAAATATATCCTAAAATTTATATATAGACACGAAAGCGATTTGTTTCACTTTATTCAATTCGGAAGCTTTAGAACTCATTTCAGCAGCCTTCATCGGGTGTTTCAGTCTGCGACCTAACTACCAGGTTATCTTTCAACTTCAGCGTGTAAGTAAACAGAAATATAAGAAATATTTCTGCTTAAATGCTGGTCAATAAATTATAAGTATATCTGAAATCTAACGGGTTGCAGAATACAGGAAAATTCTGTACTCCAACACAACAGTATCTGAGAATACGCTAACAGATATATGAAGTTTATTTGTGAACTTACGTTGAAATAAATTTTGTTGAGCAGCTCTTAACTCAAATTACTGGAGGAAGAGCTAGATCGAAACGTATGCCTATGAAGCCCAATTCCCTAGAGCTATTACGTTGTTTTGCAGTCGAGTTTCTATCAGTGCTTTTGATTCTCCTCGCCTGAAAAATATTTAGTTTCACTCCCTAGAGTAACGTATTAAGTTGCCCAGAAATAAATGTCGGAATTCTCACGATGACATTTAGAAGCTGAATATTTAGTAACTTATCATTGGTTGGTTGGTTTACTCCAACGTTTGTCGCTTACAAGGTGTCTTAATTGTGTGCTGTTTCAACTGAACTCAGGGTAAGTTTCGTAACACCCAAGAGAACATGGACTAGAAGGACTTCAGTTTGATTTTTCTCTACGACTTCAAATTTGGACGAAAAGTTACCGAAATTACGCGTAACATCAACCGAGTATTCGACCATGGATCTGTTATTATACATACAGTTCAGCGTTGGTTCCATAGCTTTCAACATGAGATGAAAGTCTTGAAGACCACGAAGGTCGTAGAAGGAAGTCATCCTTAGATGTTTTGCATTAAGGGAAGCAGTTGAGACAGACCCTCGCACAACAGTACGTGAGCTTGCAGAAAAGCTAGGCATAAGCAAATCAAGCATTACCAACCACCTGAGTGAGATTGGAAAGACTAAAAAGTTGGATAAGTGGGTTCCGCAGGAGCTGAATAAAGATCAACAAAATCGGCGTCATGAGACCTGTGAAGGATGATATTCCAAAAATTGAACGAATTGAGAATCGGCATTCTGCCTCATCTACCTTATTCCCCAGACCTTTCCCTTATAGATTTCACAGAGTATAGTACTTTTGTACCATTATTAATTTCATTTTTATATATGTATTTTACTATTTATTTTTCTCAATGAGAGTTATTTCTCATTTAAAGCAGCTTTAAGTAAGTCATATTACATCCAACTAATACTTTCTCAAATCACAAGTTTATAATACAAGTAACTTGTTAGTAGAATAAAGCATCATAAAAGAAATTCAGTAAGCTGGGGGTTTTCTTTCATCGGGAAGAACAGTATTATCCATAAATTAATGAGAAGAATAAATACGTCTGTAATATCTGAGAACCTTGAAGTGTGTACGTATCAAGAATATGGAATCAAGGATCATGCTGTAAAATAGAAACGAATTTCTCATGGTTTATTTTTAAAGTATAAAAGTAACTGATATAGTTACGTATTGCAATTTGAAATAACCTGAAAATAGGTTAAACAGTAATTTAGATTATAAGCTCAATACATGTCGATATGTATCCAATTTATGGCACTTACCAACAAGATTGATATACAATTTTTTTTAATTCAAATATATTTTAGTATACAGACAATATTACGATTCACGATAACGGCTATTAGAAAGAGTGATTTATGTACAAAAAGTTTATAAACATACAAACAGTATCGAGTCTTCTTACTGGTCTGGAACTTCCTTGATGTCTTATCGAGGGTTCACGACGAGCGAATTAATTTTGAGTTGATGTTCGTACAACTAGATCTGTGTTCTTCCTATTTCGCTGGCACACACCATATTTTTATGTTGAACTTATATATTGTTTTCGTAAAATTACTAAGGTCCGATGAAAATCCGCTGAAGTTAAATGGTTTATAATTTTCAATCGTGTAAACGTTCCTGGTCAAATATCTATAGTTCCCGATAAATAAACGTTAATCACAATTACAGCTTCCAAAGTTTGTAGTATACCAACTGTAGCAAACCAATAATATATACTATCTCTTAGCACTTTACGTTGGTTACATTTATAAGCGTGAGAAGAGCTTCTAGAAATTTCAGCCTGCACAACAATATAGACGATACACTAGTGTTTACATACACGTATATATTGTTAATTCTTACATTCGAGAATCTTGTACAATTTTAATGAATAGGTGGGAATTTCGCACTATAGATTTATTAGTATAACTTATGTACATTTCAAAATATAAACTTAAGCAGACATCGATATCAGATTAAATATATAATAGTAAATCTGTCACAATATGAAAATATTTGTTGATTTTTTTGCACAAAATAGTGTATGCATATATATCACTTCCTAATATTGACTGGAAAAACAAGATTGTGATTAATTAGAATAACAACTGAGTCAAATAATGAGCTATTTGTGCTCTGCTCACCACGGGTATCAAACCCGGATTCTAGCTTTTAATTCCGCAAACATACAGACATACATCAAATTCAGTGAATGACAACTCTTGGGCTATTTTTATCTGATGAAGTAATGGGATTTGACAGTTACCTTTATATTACTTTCACGTGTCAGAAAAAGGGTCAAGTTCTTACAGGGGCGGATTGTGAACCATGAACCCTCGGACTTTTGAAAACCATTACACATTTGGAATTATTTTTCTGGATTTTATATGAAAATATACGTATTGTAAGAAATACCATAATATTTATCCTGACAGCTTTGTGACGAATATTTATTTTCTACTCATCTATCTGCTCAGTATGAAAAATCGTGAGCATTATTTTAACTCAATATAATTATTATCGAATTTCGTTTTTTGTAGTAGCTTTTCTGTACAAAATTTACGGAACATGAAAATCAAATAAGATTAAGCTTTAGTGATTTCACGAACACAACAGTTATTTTTACTTCAAACGTCTTTACGCTGCGCATGTATTTGAATACATTTCTTCTTCTCTTTCCAACTTCATTTTGAATAAGTAAATCGCTTTATTTCATCGTAATCCAAAAACTATCCGCAATAATTAACTGAATTACATTTCATTCCTTTTTCTTTTCATTAATTTTAATTCTTTGCTACGTCACTACTTTCGTTTCCTAATTTTCCTCATGATCAATTTCAAATCTTCACTAATCACGATAAGAAAAGCTGCTTTATTGCTGAATATTAACATTAGAACAAATCTTGCTCATACGTCTAAAAAAAATATATTTACACACACACACACACACGTTTTGTTTTTCTTTTTTGTTCAAGTTTTCAGTAATTATATACAATAATAATTTATATTATTATTATTATTATATTTCTCGACATCACTGAATAACAATTTGTTGGGCCACATGATCTATAGCTTATCTACATTCAGTTCGTAAGGTTATTCTAGTCCACCCAGTGGTTCAGCGGTATGTTTGCGGACTTACAACGCTAAAAACTGGGTTTCGATACCCGTGGTGGGCGGAGCACAGATAGCCCCTTGTGCAGCTTTGTGCTTAATTAACAACAACATCGTACTTCTAGTAATTATTTTTGGTCTTAGATTGTTTCTTTTTCTGCCATGAAATGATGGAACTCGCATTATTTACGTTAAAGAAATAGAGTTTACATGGCATAATTAAAATTTCTCGCATGCCTTTATTAACCCTGTATTTAATTTCTCAAGAAATCAGACAAATGTGATTCTAAAGTTCCAAAAGGACTGGCCTATCGCTAATATAATATTTTAAGTTATTTCAAACTACAAATGTCTGGCAACCTTTTTGTGGTACTTGTTCACTTTTAAGTAAACACGAAC
Organism: Tachypleus tridentatus; assembly: GCF_004210375.1. Classification (NCBI taxonomy): domain Eukaryota; kingdom Metazoa; phylum Arthropoda; class Merostomata; order Xiphosura; family Limulidae; genus Tachypleus; species Tachypleus tridentatus. Next base: position 47,961,230 of record NC_134836.1, read on the forward strand.
GGTTATATCTCATGGTATTAAAACAAAATAATTAAACACACCAAAAACAATGGGATTGCTGTTATACAATGAAAAGAAAAAACACAAAAGTTCGGAGAAGGGAGCCGTATTACGTGGGAAGATATTTTCACGTGTGTATAAATTCTTAAAATATTAATTGTGTTTTAAAGGAGTATATATATAAAGACGTTTCTAAGAAATAATTTATGCTATAACATACATTATATTTATAAAAGTTTTATCAAGTTAAGTTTTCATTATAAAGGTTTCTCTAGGACACTGGTTGCTATGCAGTTCTTTGTATGATTACGTTATGTTGCTGTAGACTCGCAATGCAAAGATGTTATAAAACTATGAAAAATATATTTATTTTTATGAACAGTAAATAAGCAGTAATTTAACACAAATTTTGATTAATAGCCTCATATTTGTTTACTATGAATATTTTTATTTGAATTCCAGTTTTATTGTTTCAGTCTCTGTGCTAGTAAGTCCGGCATGAGCAGGTGGTTAAGGCTATCAACTTGTAATCTGAAGGTCGTGGGTTCAAATCCCCATCACACCAAATATGCTCGCCTTTCAGCCGTGGGACGTTATAATGTGACGGTCAATCCCAATATTCATTGGTAAAAGAGTAGCCCAAGAGTTGGCGCTGGATGGTGATGACTAGCTGCCGTCCCTCTAGTCTTACACTGCTATATTATGGACGGCTAGCGTAGATAGCCCTCTTGCAGCTTTGCGCGAAAGTAAAAAAACAAAAATAATAATACAAACCACTAATAATATTTCTTGGGTTTCTAAAATTAATATATTCCATATTTAAGTTTAGATAATATACAGTTCAGCAGCGCCCACTGGCAACTCTTCGATTTCTCTTTTCGAATCAAGTTACAGTAATCATTCTTACATAAAATAATCATGATTCTAAATTGTGGAGAGCGTTTTTGTAGCAAGGAGTGGCGAACCATGAATTCTTGGATTTATAACTTAACAATAAGATCACACTCAGCTCTAGCGGATATGAGAAAATAAAGTCCTCTAACAACTAAACAAACCATCCTCTTAAAAATAATTAGAATATCCTCTTACGAGATTGAAAATTTACAAAGTTTGTTTTTGGAATTTCGCACAAAGCTACTCGAGGGATATCTGTGCTAGCCGTCCCTAATTTAGCAGTGTAAGACTACAGGGAAGGCAGCTAGTCATCACCACCCACCGCCAACTCTTGGGCTACTCTTTTACCAACGAATAGTGGGATTGACCGTCACATTATAACGCCCCCACGGCTGGGAGGGCGAGCATGTTTAGCGGGCGCGAACCCGCGACCCTTGGATTACGAGTCGCACGCCTTACGCGCTCGGCCATGCCAGGCCAATTTACAAACTATTAGAACCAAAAAAATGTTTCTTTAGCCGGAATAATTTCTTCAAAAATTCCGTTTAAAAATGGTAAAGTTGTTTCAGCTTTTCAAGATGTACTTATTTATCTGTGACTTGGCTTAGTGGAACCACTTGCTGAGAGTTGAAAGAACGTATCAAAAATTTATTTGGCTACAATGTTTTATTTTTGGACACTGGCATCGATCGACAGTGAAAATGGTGATATGGATTTTCTTCAATAGCCATTTATCTACGAATACAGGTTAGTGTAGGGTTAGTTACTTAAATTGTCTTTAAAAAAAGACGGTGGTGAAAAGGTGCACGCCTTTCCTGTTGGGTGAATAATAGAGTCTGGGGATTAGCCAGCAAAATACAATAAATACTGTGTTACTGGTGAAAAGATAGAACAGAAATACTTGTTGTTTAGCCAATTAAATTATCTGAGATCACTTTCGGCAATTTACAATTTTCCTACCAAAGGATGTGTTCTAATTTACTAAAAGTATACACTATCTCTTTACTATTTTTTCTACTAAATATATGAAACGTAAAACTGTTTGTTTGCTTTTGTTGTTAAGCACAAGACTACACAACGAGCTATTTGTGCTCCGCCCACCGAAAGTATCCATACACGTTTTGTAGCATTTTAAGCCCACACATATACCGCTGTGCCACTGGGAACGACACAAAATAGAATCAAATGCGTTTTCATCCTTCTTGTGTCCTTCGTTATATCGTTGGTAAGTTTACAGACTTAAAACGCTAAAACCCGGTGATCGATTTACGGCGTTCGTCAGAATGCAGTTAGGTTTTTGTGTAACTTTGGGCTTAAAAGAACAACAGTTTTCTTGTTTCACGGAACAGATATTGAGTATAATAATGCATAAGTAAAATAAAGGTGTCAGTGGTGCAAAAACTGTGTGAAGAAAGCTCAAATAAGTAGCCAGTTGTGTTAATTTTGAATCGAAATAAAAAAAATGTCAGACCGTAAACCATTAAAAACCCCGAAAACGTAAATCCTTTTACAGGTTAAAAGAAAAATCAAGTTAAATAAGCAAGGTACATTTACAAAGCATAATAACAACTTATGCAATTAATTAAAAACTGTCAAATGGTTTTTCACGTCAAGCAGCAAAGGACAAAAAAATCTTGCTTCGTTTAATTTTCAAGCGAAGTCACGTTTGGCAATCTGGTGTGTACTCCTCAGAGAATAATCGAAAACTTGATTTTTAGCTTTCTAAGCCCATATACTCGAAGTTGTCCCACAAGAGAACGGAAACATTGTAGGAAAAACTCGCAACAACATTGAAATGAACAGATAGGTACATCAGTAGTGCCTATTAAAGTTTCAATGACGTAACAAGGCAAGCAATAAAAATATATTTTAAGCAAAGACTAATTTTAAAATATAAATTAATTCCGGCTAAACAGCGTCAAGTTTATGGCTAAATTTATCGCAGTGACCTTTTATACTTTATTTATTTTATTAATTCAGTTAATTAATATAATTTTTATAATAATTCTCATCAAGAGATTGTTTTTTAAATGTCATAACTATAACTATATCGCTAGTTAAGTAAAATGTATGCATTTCCAGAGATAAGAAAGTTAAATAAATAGTCTGTAACTATATTTTTATAATTATTAAACTTCATGAAATAAAGGTTGTTTTTTTTGTATACCAATCTATTTTCTCTCTTTCACAGTATTCGGGGCTCGGCATGGCCAAATGGTTAAGGCGCTCGACTCGTAATCTGAGGGTAGCTGGTTCAAATCGCTGTCGCATCAAATATGCTCGCCCGTTCAGCCGTGGGAGCATTATGATATGACGGCCAATTCCACTACTTATTGGTAAAAGAATAGCCCAAAAGTTGGCTGTGGGTGGTGATGACTAGCTGCCTTCCTTCTAGTCTTACACTGCTAAATTAGGGACGGCTAGTGCAGATATCCCTCGAGTAGCTTTGCGCGAAATTCAAAAAATAAACAAACAAACAGTTTTTGTAGCAACGTTTTAGAGGCAGTAAACATAACTGTGGATATAATTTGTAAACTTACTTCAAAAAATAAATAAATACGATGGTATCAACATATGTATATTTATTTATTTAGAACTGCAATAATTTAATAGTTCGGGCACTCGAATTCTAATGTGGGGGACTGAAACCAGTCACCGACTACTCTTGCCTTTTCTTCTTGTGGGTATTGTTATGTGATGAGCAATTCCACCATTAGTTTATCAAAGATAACCCATTGGTTGATGATGAATAGTGTTTATTTAGTAGCTCACAAAATTAGTGACTGCTGTCACTAAGAACCCACAATTAATTATAAGCGAAATTAATAAAAAATATTTACAATTAATAAACTTTACAAAGCCAATAACTAGTCTCTTTTCTCTTATATTTACCTTTCTCTTTACTGCCGTTTTTGAACTATTAAACGTAACTATAAAAATTATTGTCGTAATGAAATGATTGGTCACAAACATGACAATTAAATTAATAATCCAAATCAATTTACGGTCTACTTAATCATTTTATTTATTTGGAATTAAGCACAAAGCTACACAATTGGCTATCTGTGTTCTGCGTACCAAGGGTGTCAAACCTGGATTTTAAAAGTGTGTGTGGGGACACACACCTATGTAATCAGTTTCATACTGTTTTATTACTAATTACGCTATGTAACATAAGGCCCGACATGGCCAAGCGCGTAAGGTGTGCGACTCGTAATTCGCGGGTTCGCGCCCGCGTCGTGATAAACATGCTCGCCCTTTCATCCGTGAGGGCGTTATAATGTGACGGTCAATCCCACTATTCGTTGGTAAAAGAGTAGCCCAAGAGTTGGCGGTGGGTGGTGATGACTAGCTGCCTTCCCTCTAGTCTTACACTGCTAAATTAGGGACGGCTAGCACAGATAGCCCTCGAGTAGCTTTGTGCGAAATTAAAACAAAAAACATCTTTATACAGACGAAACGTTTTATAACAGTTCAAAATTTTCGAACTAACTATAAAAATCTAAAGAACACTTAAAAAGAAACCAAATATGGTGTGTATATATTTTATTTTCACTTTAGATGATTAAGATATAACAATTTCATAAAAACCTAGTCTCCACAATTCGGCCTGAAATCAGTAATTGATATATGAAAAAACAATAAAAAAGGAAGGAAGAAAACAATGGCGTAATATAATAGTTGGATTGTTTCATCCTTTTTATGCCACATTAAATCATTCGCTCAGAGTTATTTGATTGAATAATCATTAGTAATATCATCGTTAGTAAATCGTTTTATAATGTCATCTTCGAGGGAGATTAAATCTTATGCGACTCATCCCAGAAGACCGCTCGCCAGCTAAATGTTTGAAAACATTTATGGATAACTCTCTATCTTTTCTGATGTTCCTTAAATATATGGCAACGTTATTTATGACGCCCTCAACAAAAACCGCAGCTTAAAATAACAGAGATAAATAGAGCTGTTAGCAGCTAAACTTGAGACTTGAAGCTCTCTCAGAGCAAAAGGAATTCATATCATTAGCTATCCTTTCTAGAATTTTCAATTAATTAATATGAACTATGGTAATATAATTATTATTGAATTCATCTATCTTAAAATACACAACTTAAAATGCAGTTAAATGTGGACATTTTCCATTTGTTATCATTGTACAGTTTTTAAGACCGTCTATGGATCAAGTTGTAGTGCCACAAAATCACCTCAAAACACACGTAATGCGTGTTTGACATTTAATTTATTTGTTGGATTAAAATTTTAGCGCTGAGTTGGCTTAATGGATTCTGCGCATACTCACCATCTCTATCTCTGAAGCCGTCATTGTTTCAGTGAATAGCGGGACTTGACCATTATGTCGATAGCGCAAACACAACCACAACAACCCACAAACCATGAATCTTCGTATTAACAGGCCCCCGCTAGTACAGCGATAAGCCCACGGATTTACAACGATTAAGTCGGGGTTTCGATTCTCCTCGGTAGGCTTAGCAGATAGCCCGATGTGGCTTTGTTACAGGACAAACACACACTCAAATTAACAGTTTGTTCACTGAAACTAGGCGACGCACAGCCGACTGGCATTACTAAAATAATCATATTTTCTCATTGCACAGTCTCTTCGGGAACCTAGCAGTAATTATTAATCACACACTTTCAAAACTAAAATATATTTTTTCCTTGTTATAATATCAACTAGTTGAGAAAATGTAGAAATTTAACGATACACTCCTTATGATTCAAGTGTCTGAGTCACCACCAAAACGTGTAACTTGTGTGAAAGACTCAATTTCAAAATAACATATTCTATTATACAAGTAAAAATGTATAATTGTAAACAAATAATAAACACACCATACAACCTTGAAGAAAAAAAAATGCATTCTTAACGTCTCATAGAGCCGCGTTTTGGGTTTCAGAAAAAAAAAATCCAATGAACTTGAGCAATTAGTTTGTTTGACTTCTTTTGCTTGCCAGCGGCGTAAAACCTCACTGATGATACAGAACCGTAGAGGAAAATTAGTGGAAAACCGTAATTGCTGGTGTTTAGCAAACAGTGTTAAAATATACTGTCATCGCTCGGGAGATAATTAAATGAGAAACTTTTTTTTTCCTGATCTGGTTGGACGCTATTGTTCCAGAATGAAATCGTAATTGACTTTTGTACTTAGTATTTGAAGAAGAGAGTTAAGTATACTAACGAATTGAAAAAGATTTTTTTTGTGGTATTCAGAAAATTTCCATTTAACACTACAATTGATAAAATTATCCAATTTCCTTTTCCTTTCTTTTTATTTTTGCAGTTTATATACTGTATATTGTTTGTTAACCTCCATCACATATTACATTTCTTGATTGTTATATAAATGTAAAGATAAACATAACAGCATTTTTCTCCAACTTCGTTTTTATCAACAATTTTGACAAATTACCAACTCATTTGTTTTCTTGCTACTGATTAGACGTACAGCTCTTTCTGGTAAAGTGATAAAGGTTTGGTTTAGCTTGTTTTGAATTTCGTGCAGAGCTACACGAGGGCTATCTGTGCTAGCCGTCCCTAATTTAGCATCGTAAAGCTAGATTTAGAAACTCACAAAATTGCTAAAAATAAGATAGTTGAAACTAATGTATTTTGGAAATAATACACTTCTCATTATTTAACAAAACGTCTTCAATATCATGTATTATTTATAATCAGCGAAGTAAATTTCTATAGATCGCGGCCCGGCATGACTAAGTGGTTAAGGCACTCGACTCGAAATTTCATGATCGCGGGTTCGAATCCCCCATCATACCAAACTACTCGCCCTTCCAGCTATAGGGCGTTATAATGTTACGGCCAATTTCACTATTCGTTGATAAAAATAGTTGTCTAAGAGTTAGCGGTGGGTGGTGATGACTAGCTGCCTTCCCTCTAGTCTTACACTGCTAAATTAGGGACGGCTAGCGGAGATGTCCCTCGTGTAGCTTTGCGCGAAACTAAAAAAAAAATTAACGTGTTACATTGTTCATTTACTTAATTATGAGGGTTTCAGGATATCACAAACTCTTTCCACATCAACACTGTGGTTGTCACACAAATTATTTTCGAAAATAAAGGCAAATACTGCACTTATTCAATATTCTGTTCAAAAAATTGATAGCCTGACAAGACTTTTATTAAAGCCACTTGGATCCAGACATCCGAGAGTACTGTATTTATCACTGAATATTAATAACGTTCATATTAGTCGTATTTTCTCATGATTTAGTTTTCTGAACGTGATGGATTGGATCGCCTGTAGTAAATCGTCAAATTATTTTAAAACTAAGTAAACATTTTGTTTTCCTTGTGTGATATACTGTTTTTGTCTGTGTCTCAACTGCTCACCGCACTGATTTGAAAAATGTTTAACTGAAAATAATGAAATCGAAGATATTTCTTACTTACCAATATTAAAATCAATAGTTATCATTGTTCTATGTAAACCCGGATCGATAATTAAATTTGCAACTAAAAATAATGTTTATCATCATACCTCTGATATTATTCTCAGCCTATCAAACTGGGTAAACTGAATAAATTTACAGCTTTGCTACAGCATATTTAAGCTCTACCTTAAAATTTGTTCTTAAATATGCATTGTTTGTTTTGAATTTCTCACAGAGCTACATGAGAGCTATCTTCGCTAGCCATCCCTAATTTTGCAGTGTAAGACTAGAGGGAAGGCATTACTCATCATCATCCACCGCCAATTTTTGTGATAGTCTTTTACCAAAGAATAGTGGGATTGACCGTTACATTATAGCGCCCCATGGTTGGAAGGGCGAGCATGTTTAGTATGAAGAGGATTTGAATCGTGACCTGAGGGTCTCAGGTTCGAACCTCCTTTATATTCCTACCTTCTAACGAAAGTTGCTTTCTAGCATTTTTTTATCGTTGTTATAATTAGAAAGATCAAAATTCTATTTTGTTGACAATGTTCGCTAAGGGTACATTTTCACGTTCTTTTCGCAAATATTACCAAGTTGCTAAAGAATAAAAATCTAACACTTTTGTTTTTCACTGGTACTTTTTATATTTGTAAACTTTTTTAGAGCATTAAAATTAGTTTTTAATTGATCTTTCAGATTCAACAAAAGGTTCGTTTCGTTTACCATTGGTTCATATGAAAATTAAATAATTTATTTCATTGAAATATAGTTTAGTTCCAAAATAGCAAAAGTTAGATAAGCTGAGATATTTAATTTAGAAACTGTTCATAAAATAACTCCGATAATTGTATTCAATGTTTATCATCAGAGACACTAAGTAGTAAATTGGATAACTTACGATTCCTTACATTATGCTCGTTTCTTTTGTTTGTTTTCTGAATTTTGCACAAAGCTTCTCGAGGGTTATCTGTGCTAGCCGCCCCTAATTTAGCAGTGTAAGACTAGAGGGAAGGCAGCTAGTCATCACCACCCACCGCCAACTCTTGGGCTACTCTTTTTACCAATGAATAGTGGGATTGACCGTCACTTATAACGCCCCCACGGCTCAGATTACGAGTCGCACGCCTTAACACGCTTGGCCATGCCAGGCACACATTATGCTCGACAAATTGATCCATATAATTTGTCTACACTCATAGAGGAACCAACTTGTAGGTATTGTTTGAGTATTTCACTAACAGTGGTTTCTTATTTATATTTGGCAATATGAACAAAAAGCTACGTGTATGACAGATATCTTAAAATTTCTTAAATTTCTTCAAAACTGGTATGTTAGTTTAGTAATGAAGGTTATAACACTTTTGAGTAAACCATTCGAGAAATTAGTAATGGCTGAGAGTAACTTCGTTTACCCAACATTATGAAAACAATGCCCTTAAAACTAGTATTTGATTCTCCAGAGTCATTAAATGGAAGTGAAGGTTTACACACCTGCTGTGTGAAGTCAATATTGTAAGCAGAATTAATGAGTCCTCCCCATTAAGTTATACCAGCGGAGGAAACTCGCTTCCTCCTTTGTTGGCGGTGCTATTGAAGAAAACACGAGAAAAATATGATGGAGAAACCTAAAGGTCATGGAGATGTGTACTGATATATGGGAAACAGGATGTTTGTGTTTACTTATATGGTTGTAATTGGTGTGCTTACTTTGTTAAATACCATATGGAAACATTTTACAATAAAAGTACTTTAATGTTATGCAGATTATATTATCCAATTTGATGTGTTTGTGAGAAAGAATTTTCCAAAATCTTGCAGAACTAAAAACTAGTTCAATTTCAGATCATAATCGCTCAGACAATACATTTAGAAACAAGGGGGAATTCTCGATAACCGAGGTACTTAAAATTCTTTTTGACCGAATAAGAGTAAATTAATCTATGATATTTTTCTTTCCCTTTTTATTTGTTATATTGTTTTGCGTCTGCAATACCAAGCGTGGGGCGCATGTATCATTAATTAAAATTTATTACTTATTAGGTTCTCTACCAGACTACACTCAAGCAAAAATTATTTCAGGCAGGATTAGAGTAAATTAATCTATGATTTTTCGCGTGGTGAAATACGTGAAATGAAAGGACATCTGAGACGAAAACTGTAATTAGATCTGAAATCGGTAAAGAGATGACGGAACTATGAGCTAAATGTTTGTATTTGATATAAAAAACATGGAGCCGTTCTATGATCCGCTTTGCCGCATCTATAAAATAGTCATGCATGAACTTACATACACACATACACAGAGACAAATCTATCTGTTTATATACAGTATTGAAAGTAGTGTAGAAACAATGAGAAAATAGTTTAAAAAGCAAATAGTACTTAATCGTATGAAAATCAGGTGTACCAGAGAATATTTGTATTTTGACATTTTATACCGATTCAACTAATCAGTTAATGCTTCACATTCAAAGAAAGGTCATTTTTCACAGGTCAAAAAAAATCTGGTGCAGTAAAATCATCTTCTAGATATGACAGTTTTGCTGACACTATAAAGATCATTTACGAATATCTCATTGCAGTTAAAGGAAGAAAAGTTTCCATTACGTGGTGCATCAACAACAGATGAGGATGCTCTAACTTCTGAATCTGATCTCAACACATATAAAGCTTATACGACTAAAGGTTATTGTGGTCATGTAAAGTCTGGCAAGCCTGAGATTGACTAATGTGATCCAAATAAAACAGTCAAGTAATCACCTACCAAAGTAGAGCAACTTCAGCTCTAGTCAGTACCATTACCACTAGGAGAAACTAGATATGTCTTTGTTTGAAGACATTCAGCAACAATAGTTGTTTGGCCAACATGTGTAACAGCAAATTCAGATTGGTGAAGGTGGCGATCTCAGAGACAGAAAACAGACCGGTGGACGTCATAGTTAACAAGTTCATAGAGGAGATAATAAATAACATTCCTGCATCAGTTTACAGTGAGATACACTTTCATCTTGATTAAGATTTGAAATGTATCACAGAATAGGAAATTTCCCACAGAAGCAGTTCCAGTAGCTGTACCTGAACCAAACTGTGCGTATTGAAAAGGGAATCTAGTGAATAGCTTAGACTGTTGTAAAGACAAACCAGCTGCCAACACATAATGATATTGTGCAACATTCATACTGGTCGACATTAAAGAACAAAGGGGATAAAATCAAATGCTTCAGATGTGGGAAGCAAGATGAATTTTGTGTTAAACTAATAATATCTTGACTTACAATGAAATATGTAAAGCAATAAGATTCAACTGACTGCACAAGAGGACAAATAACGAGATGTAGCTGATACTTTACTCTTCAGAAAAGTAACAGATGCTAAGCCAGGACTGACAGAAGACAACTTACAATCACTGCAAGGTTGGGAATTCATCCTAGCTCTAGCAGGGATGAATGAACTTTAGTATATTCATATGAAAACACAAGAGTGAGAAATGGATTTTCAGGATGATATAGTGAGAGACAAATGACTGGCGGACATCGTCATGTATCATGTGCTTTGAGTAAAGTCAGTTCTAGACAATTAACACTGAATTTATTCTGCTGAACAGCGACAGCTAGATGTGAAAGGAGAAATATGTCTCTGGCTTCATCTAGTTTAGTGGGTCAAAGGATGATTTTATTCATTGCCAAACCAGGACATATTGCAGAAATTGGTTGAGAGTTTGTGTATGTCACAGAAGAACTCAGTTTCTGCAGAAGAAATATGAATTATTGATGAAAACAGACAGAGAACAGTGGACAATATATTATTGAGGGATCACACTACAACTTTGAACACAAGCCAGTTTGGGGTTTGGGGTCTCTACAATCAGCTCATCAGATGAAATGTTCCTTATTCAAAACAGTGAACTGTCTGGGTGAGAATGCACTCTTACTGACGATGTGTAATTAGAGGCAGTTACTCTTCTTATTAGCACTAGTTCTCTGCTAAAGTCCGGGGTTTGACTCCCCAGAATGGATAAAGTTCAACTAACCCTGTATATAGCTTTGCAATAAAAAAGCAATTACAGATTCCCAATAGAATAGATAGTGGAACAGCAAATAAAGTAACAGTGATAGAAACTCTCCAAAGCGGTAGGGTCACATTTGTTTCAAAGTATCTGTGATTAAATACTTGACTACCATAACACCTGAGGTCACTGGTTAAGGACTGAATAAAGCATTAGCTTATTGGTTAAACATCCAAGTGCATTTATAGAGGCAGATGGCCAAATGGGTAGACACAACTCACTCACACCACATAAATAGAGTGGATGTCAGTATAATTAAACAACTGTCATGTTCGCTTCCCTAGAGAACTATATTTATAGCCAGCAACGAGAAACAGCGAATGTTAAAACTTTCCAACAGTTTTGTTTTATTCTCACAATGATTGTTTAATCAGGAACTTCACTGCAAGAAAAATAGTACACACTTTTTTTACCCAACTTTTAGTTTTTGCTTGAAAAATTATATAATTCAGTTTAAAATTTCTACACTACTTTTAGTTGTGAACTTGTTTTATTGCCATCAGACACTTATATTTGTTGTTGTTGTTTTGAATTAAGCACAAAGCTACTCAATGGGCTATCTGTGCTCTGCCCACCACGAGTATCGAAACCCGGTTTTTAGCGTTGTATGTCCGCAGACATACTGCTGAGCCACAGGGGGGGGATTATCTTCACTTAATGAAGCAGTTATGTAGCCTCACGAATAGCATAAAACATAGATAAGTAGTAAAAGTGGCAACTATGTGGTAATTTAATTAGTTCACAATGTATTTTCTTGCTATGGATCTTCAGACCAAGACCTCTCACACAGCAATCTAGCGCTCTACCAACTGACCTTTAGAATAGCCGTTTTTTCTCTTACACAAAGTCTTTAAGATATTTAACGACTACACCCCAGTTTATAAATATGTCTTAAGAAAAACTAACCAAAATTTCTAACCAAAAAACATTTAGAATGTGTGAAATTCAAAACAATTTTTCTTGCAAAGTAAATACTTATTACAAATTTTATACGTTCCCTACACTGCCACTAACGGCCCTCTTTTCATTAATTAATCATACCTACTAAACAAAATTTACCTAAGGTGTTGAAAACGTAGAAGTACTAAAACACCTATTTCCTTTGCTAAATAATAATTTCCTTATTTTTCGAGTTTCTTCTCTGCTTTTCAAACTTATAGATTTACATACAGTTTTTTTCATACTCTCTCAAAATATTCTTCTTGTTAATAGACTGTATTTTGACTTCCCACAAAACCCTTCTATCTACAAACATAAATAAAAGGTGAAACTCAAACTGCAGATGTTAATTCTACCATAATCCTTCTTCAGTTCTCTCAGAGTGAATGAGAAATGGTTCTGTCCTTTAAAATCATTGGTAGAGCACATGCTTATTGCCCAGAGGCCTCAGGTTAAAATTCGAGGTGAGAAAATATATACTGTGAAAAAATTATTTATCACGTAGCTTACTATGCTTGCAAAATTTGCTAATTCCAGTTGAACTGGCTGGGACAAATATTTCTGTACCGTGCATTATATTAACATAAAAGGTAATCTAACAGAAACTGAATGATTTATCACCAAACAAACTCGTGTGTGGTACAGAGATATATTGCTCCGTGTACATGTTATGCGTAGCCCAACTAAAAGAGTGCCAAGACCACAGGAATAAATGAAGTACGTATAACCTGAATTGGTCACATAAACATATCTTATACAACACTTGATCTGGAAACAGAATTCCAGAGAACAGTAAGTTGGAAGATGACATGCTATCTCCTACAACACTTGATCTGGAAACAGAATTCCAGAGAACAGTAAGTCGGAGAATGACATGTTATGCGTAGCCCAACCAAAAGAGTGCCAAAGCCACAGGAACAAGCGAAGTACGTATAACCTTAATTGGTCACATAAACATATCTTATACAACACTTTATCTGGAATCAGAATCCCTTTGAATAAGTGAGAGGATGACATGTTATGTCATTCAACACTTGATTGGGAATCAGAATCCTAGAGACCAATAAGTCAAATGATGACAAAAGTAATGTGTTGCACCATCTTAGCTCATCTTATGAGCAGAAAAGTAAAGGAAGGCTATACACGATGATTATTATCACATTATAAACTAGAATGCCTGATAAATATCAGCAAGCTACAATATCAATGACTGAAAGAAAATTTCTGACTCATGCTTCCTGAACTTTTGAATGTTACTGATTAACAAAATGTGTGGCTAAATTAATTTTATGATCACTTTATGGTTATCAACAGTTAAGATATTCACTAACTGTGAAATATCTGACAGAAAGGAAGTAGCGGTCATTGCTTTCCAAGCTGACATGTGATGTTCAGTGTACAGTGAATGTACTACACTGGTTGATTTTTGCTTGATTACCTTGATATAGACCAAGCGTTTGGTCTAAAAAAGATGGTTGAAAATATTTTGTGAACTATTTTCTTCTTCGCTGTTGAGTGATACCATCTCCCAAAATGTGGTACTAATTTTGTGATTGCAACTTGTTTGTTAGCAAGTAAAGATGGCTGTTGATCACAAATTAACTGAGTCAAAAAGGTTTTGTGACTGTTACTTTCTAAATTATTAACCATAAATTTGCTAAGAACACTTCTAGATTATTTCAAAGTTTGGATTACTGGTGGTGATGGAAGTAATAAACAGAACATCATTAGTTTACACAACAGGAAACTATGGCTGTAAGAGTGTCGTAACCTTATATTCCAAAATGTAAAGCAACCTTCTTTGACAAAATAGTCATTCGCCACTCCACGAGGAACATTCTAGTTTATAGGTGAAAGTTTCCAGAACTATCCATAGAGTACTCGCTAAAAACCCTCATTAGCTTGAACGTACATAACATCTCCATGTGCAGCTTAAGGGATTTGTGCTTTCAGTCTCTACAGAATGTTGAAATAGAAATTAATATTTCCAATTTATCTTTAATTACTGTACTATGATTAGAACCATAATGAGTAGATTGTCTAGTGTGGTTAACTGTATAATAATTGTTACTTTTGTCAATAAAGATTGGAGTAGATTGCTAGAAGCAGTTGTTCAAGGTAGATTTTCATTACACAGCTTTTAGCTGTCCAGACAAAGCTGTACCTAACTACAATATTTATGTTTACTGGTGAGAAATCACGGATAGATATTTCTTCAGGTGAAGAAACCGTACCAAAGCATTTGTCAACTTCAATTGTGATCACAAGTTTATTAAAGTTTATCATTGCTTGTGGTTTTTCTACATCCTACATGCTACACTGTGCAAACTCAGAAAAACGTAGAACATCACAGAGATAAAATCTAATTGATACAGTATTAATAAATCTCCAATTAATTAATTAATTGTTATTATTAGTGTTACGCCTAATTGTACCCAATGCTCCGCCAACTATCGGAGTTCAGGCCATAACATGAACTACGTATTTCTTTTTCTTTTTTACGTAACGTACTAAATTAATTAGTGCATTTGTACGGTAAAGTTATTTAATTTTTTTATGATAAATTTATTAAAAGTTTCAGAAGTATACTTTTTGAAGACAATACTTTATAATGCTTTTGTCCCATTGGTTGACTCAGCAGACAGCCATTGTAGCTTTGCTATAAGGAAACACACATACATACACACACACACTTTCGTTTCTGCCAAAATTACGTTAGACGGAGCATCTAGGAGCACAGAGAAAAGTTGACAGACAATTAAGTAAATAAAAGTTCATGCTGTTTAATGTTGACTAATAACATACAGAAACAATAATAAATTTCGAAAATAAAATTAGAAAACTGGAATTATCTAATATATCATTAGTCAATATGTTAGATAAGACGAAAAATTATCATCAAAGAAAATAATTGTGTAGACTATATGTATCTTTATTTATGTATTCGGACGTTAGTATTGGTTTTGGCGAAAAAGAGCTTTAAAAATCACGTGATAATGCGTGAATTAATAATCAGATATCTTAACAGGTTTGTTTGTTTTGAATTTCGCGTAAAGCTACACGAGGACTATCTGCGCTAGCCGTTCCTAATTTAGCAGGGTAAAACTAAAGGGTAGGCAGCTTCATAACCACCCACCGCCAACTCTCGGGCTACTCCTTTACTAACGAATAGTGGGATTTACCGATACATTAAAACGCCTCATGGCTAAAAGGCTGAGCATGTGTGGTGTGACGGGGATTCGAACCCGCGACCCTGGGATTATGAGTCGAACGCCTTAATTCACCTGGCCATGCCGGGCCATATATCTTAATATAAGACAATATAAAACGTAGAATTAAAATAGATTTTGGTTTACTAGTGGTAGTTTGATAACTGAATTAAAGCGTTTTTTAGTCAGTTCGTATATTACTCTTTATTAGTTATGTAAAATAACTTGAGTTTGTGTCTCACGAAAATACTGAAGATACAATAAGCATTGATTGCACAACAGAAAACTAGCAGGAAGAGGTTTTCAGGATCATTGATAAAGTCGTGCCTATCTTTGACAAGTGAAACCTCGTGATGTGTAGAACTTAAATTTCACGATATAAATTTCTCTCTCTCTCTCTTTATCATTAAGATAATGGATAATTTTCCAAAATAATTTACGCAAGAACAGTAAAACAACGATATCTATTTAAGTAGATGTTTAATACTTAACTTGGTATCCTCTCTATTTGTCACTTTTATTGTTTCGTTGTGTTCTAATTCCTTTATGACTGCTCCAGAAATATTATTTACTTTTACTCTAATTTACCTGTGTCGCTTTTATGTGGCTTTATTTATTTTATTTTTGTATAATGAAAATTAACTTTTTTCTCTTTCACCAGAGGTGATCTGATTGTTTGTTTTAGCGCAAAACACACGAAAGCTATCTGCTCTCTGTATACCATAGGAATTCTAACCCTCGGACCATAACGTTATAAATCCATAAATTTACCGCTGGGATACCCCAAGCCCCAAAACACAGATGAAGTATGAACAGCACATAGTGAGAAAATATTTGGTATTTTATTTTATTTTTACGCCTCGTCATGAAATCAAATTTAATGTTTAGATGCATTAGCAAAACCAAAGAAAACTATAATTATTATCAGACACAACTCACCAAATTTTTATATTTTCGTTCAGTATTAGATAAAATGCGTTGTTAATATCCAGTGTTTAAGTAACGTATAGATAAAAAATAATTGTAACAGATAACCTTAGAATAAATGGTGTGAGTCTCTTACATCATTTTGATTATCATAGGATAAATTATTCAGTTTCTTGGCTTGCTTCTCTTTTAATAAAGGCCAGGCGTGAACTTCTATTTAAGAGTACTTGAGCTATGACAGTTTGCGGCAAAAAATCCGCTTAACACTTTTAGACCGTGGGTTCACTCTAACGATCTATTCTCATTATTCAGTCGGTCAAGAGTTTGCTGTTACCCTCATCTTGTCAATCAGGTCATGATTAGGAACATTCAGCCCTTGTGTAGCTTTGCACGATTAGTGTGAAAAACAAACAAACATTCATAATAAAATAAGAATTATAGTGAATGTGGTATCAAAACCCAAAATATTTCACATAAAAGAATCACATAATTGCCTATTTTGCGGGAACACGTGAATTATATTTCAAAAAAGAATTAACAAAATAAAGCAGATCATGTACAGTATTGTTTTTAATTTTTTTAGTTGTTACGTTTTTCACATTAATATTAAACAAAATACAATATATCGACAAGCAATTGACTTGCACGCATCATCGCTATAAAAAAATGTACCTCTCCAAATAACACATTTACGAGGAATAAATATTTAAACGTGGATAACATTATAAAAATCTACAAAGTATTTAGTTTTAGCAAAGACAGTGGACACGCTGAATACATTCTTTTGATTATGGTGATTTGTATATCATAATGTTTAAAAACACATTATTTCTATAGAAAAGTATTGTAGACGTTTCCATCAGTACCAGTTCTAATCAAGCCAGTGTACAATAAAACTTGAATCAGTTGAAATAGGTAAAATGTTGTTTACTTAAGTAAGTATGAATTAATTAATATTTATAGTTTATAAGTACGCATACTTTATTAAATTATGTACAGGGTAAGACCCTTTCAGAGGTTCAGAGAGGCCCGGGCCACTTCTATTGTTTCAAGATCTCTGGTAGAGTAGTTGGCATTTGAAGAAATTGCACTGAATGTTTTTAGGTGTTATTTAAAACACCATAGATGTTGGTTTCATATGCACCCTTTTTACTAGTTGTTAGAGAAACATTTATCTACTGATATTAAATATTAATTAGTTTTAAGCAAAAATCCAAGATAATATTAAAAAATCAATTCCTTTATATTTTCTAATTCTAGTAAGACAATGTTTAATAAAAAAACAGTGAATATTTTGCTTTCCTCTTCCAATAATCTAACAGAGAACTACTTGTAAGCTAACTACAGTGAGTTCACTTTCTTATAAGCTATCTGAAGAGAAACCGTTAAAATTTACAATGCTATGTTGCTTCCTTAAATATTAATAATTCGGTTCTAGATTTAAAGCATTAGAACAAACGCTAGACGGTGTCTTTTCAATTAAATTGTTGCGTGTTCTGTGCCTGAATTTTATCTTGTAATGTTTGTGACATCCGGATCAAGCCACATCTCCAGACGCCCAACTCGAGTTACAGAATGTCATTAATCATCCAGTGAAAATGAATATCTTCATGCATTTTTCAAACACACGAAATGTGCGTATCTCACATCACACAAAACAGTTGAGATTAAATAAATATGCATTATATTCGTTTACATGTACAGATATGTCAAATATTTATTGCTAAAAATAAAGTGTGAAAAACTGAGTGTCAGTTATGCCCTTGTTAACCACAATTTCATTGCAACAGTATGTGATTCCCAAACAGAAGGTTTTTTATCTTATTGTTCTCTCAGATGATATCACAATTGAAATCGAACTTATTAATCCATATATGTTATAAATCCATTATTATTTAGATCTGTCATCGAGAATAATATTGTATATTATAAATCATAAGCTTAAAGATTTTATTTTGTCCAATATTAATTTGAATTATACATCATCTCATACCATACACTATTATTATTATTATTATTATGATAATAACTTGTGCACTGAACAGAAAGTATTTAAACTGTTCTATAAAAAAATCACGAAATGCTATCATAAATATAAAAATATTGAATAAGCTACTTCACTATATAAGTATCGTTTATTGTTCATGAACAGCGTTTAAACATAACGTTAGTATTCCAGCAAATACATTAAAACCTCCAATTTTCGATAAGATTTAAAATCAATACTATTCATTACTTGCGATTCATGAAAATATAAAATCATTTACCAAGTTTGCTGCTCAAATAATAATTCACATAATAATTTAGAGCTTGAATGTATATTCTAATCCGTTACTATTAGTTTTTGTTTGTTTAACGTTTTCTTCATTGACGTGGTTTAAAATTTAAATAGCTGAGAGTACCCGCAAAATAGTGCCGAACGTAAAAAAAAATAGCAAGTACATGGGTGCATTAATACTTTACGGAAACGTAATTCTTACCTTCTTCATCCTCTGTTCCTATGACTAAAACAAAACTCAAAGCCAAAGCAACACAGACGTGTAAAAAATCGGTAGAAAGCATTGTTTTCAGTTTAGGATAGAACTGTTGTCCTTAGGTTTTATACACCAAAGATTGATTCGATTCTTTACAGAATATATCAAATTGTAGACTTAGAAAAATTAACGATTTTCTTCCATTTAATTGTGTACTGTCTAATAATGAAAACTGTTCTATTCTAAATTTGAATTCGATGTGATTGTTAAAAGACACGACTGGAGATGAGGAGCAGACCCCAGCAGTGACTAAAGCCCGGCAGACAACGCATTGGCAAGCTGAGCTTGTCACACAAATATCCCGCTCTCGTTCTGATCGACCGCCGTCTGGTTGAGCTCACTGTTTGTCAAAGGGGAAGGCTGGGAAACACTATTGCTAAAGGCCCATCCCATAAGCCCTTCGCTTCATTTGGTCTAGACCGACACGGTAAAGCTTTCATTGTTAAACAGTTTCCCCATATACTTTCTTTCGTTCTTTGGGATATAGTATAGAAAAGTAAGAATACTTTAACCGCTTTGTCTCTTTCTATGTATTGTTCATTGATGCTGAACAATGGTTCTTTAAAACATTTTTTCGTTCCATTTATTACTAAATTATATTATACATACTGTATCTGAGAGCTGTTATTTCAGAAATCATAATTTTCTTTTTTGAGGGTATGGGTGGAAGGCGTGGAGGCGCAATAAATTAACGAATAGTCGCCTTTCGTTGATGCGCGTGTTATTATATGTTTGTACATCGAAAAATATATATTTCCCAACTTCACATAACCCGACAATAAAATACAATTTACGTTCATGAGTATGTAGAATGATGTATCTGCACTTCATTTACGTATTTCACTCTCTGTCTGCCTAAATACTGTCTGTTTATCTCTTCCACATTATTTGGTTTGGTTTGAAATTCGCGCAAAGTTACACGAGAGCTATCTGGGCTAGCCGTTCGTAATTTAGCAGTGTAAGCCTAGAAGGAAGGCAGCTAGTCGTCACCATCCACCGCCAACTATTGTGCTACTTTTTTACCAACGAATATTGGGATTTACCCTTACATTATAACGCCCCACGGCTGAAAGAACGAGCATGACTGGTGTGACGGGGATTCCAACCCGCGGCCCTCGGATTACGAGTCACACGCCTTAACCCACCTGGTCATGCAGGGTCCTTCTACATTGTTTTCAATGGAAATTCGTCTGTAATAAAAACCAATGGTTCTACAGGATATAGTCTTGTACAAACATTAACCAAAATTAATGAACATAATAAAAACTGATATTTATATAAAAGTGTACACGTAGTGAACTGTTATATTAAGCATCTATGTTTGTAAAAAAACTGGAATTTAAATAACTTACATCACTTATTTAATAAAGTTACTATAATCTTAAATATAATATCTGATTAACATTACATTCAATTTGGTAATAATTGAAACATTACAGATGACCATATGTTAAATAAACTGCTCTCTTGGGTGATGTCCAAGAAGTCAAAGATGTCGCTCCCTAATTAGAGAGTTAAAATTTTAACAGCTGAAAAGAGTATTTTCTGAAGATAGCACATTTGAAGATTATATCTTAATTATCATTCTGAACATTTGATATCATAAGTGTTTTCACGTGCAGGACATTACTTGTTTCTGTAAGTGAGGTTATTCACTGTTTTGTAAACAGCTAAATTTTCACATCTATCTATGTATATATATAATTTTAACTCACCAGTTTTTCGAAACATTGATGACAGGTAGATAAAAGTTATATGAAGCAAACATATTCTTCGGGTTATACACGATTCAAGCATCATCATCCACTTTCAAGCTGTAGTTGTTTATAATTCTGAGAAGAAATAAAAATGTCTTAACATTTTTCTATACTAAGTACAAACTTTGAAGACAAAAACTATTTGTAAAGACAGTTTATAATGAAATAATTTGTTCCAGTCTATTACGTGTACATTTAATGTTTATAAATCTTACGAACTGTTGAAAATTTCCGTTAGAGCAAAGTGGCTTTCTGTTGTTATACATTTTCTCTTAATTATATCTTTCTATTCATCAATTCAACAGTCTTCCTATGTCTATTTTTTTCGTGTTTGTGTATTTCTTCGTCAAGTTAGTTGTCTCGTTCTTCATACGTCTATAAATCTATAGATGTAGATCCTACCTAAAGCCTTCTTGTAACATCAAAGTCAGAATACGCGATATCACTTAAAAATATTGAAAAACAAACGAGCACAAATGGGAATGAAGATATTTTGAAAAACTAACTCACCATGGTAATACTTAAGTCTCATGTTTTCATGAAAATCACTTTGTCTTTAACGTACGTTCAACACAGGCTGAATACCAGTACAGCGACATACAGGTTACTAGCTTATTTATCAGGGTTCTCTCGTGACATACAGGTTACTAACTTATTTATCAGGGTTCTCTCGTGACATACAGGTTACTAACTTATTTATCAGGGTTCTCTCGTGACATACAGGTTACTAGCTTATTTATCAGGGTTCTCTCGTGACATACAGGTTACTAACTTATTTATCAGGGTTCTCTCGTGACATACAGGTTACTAACTTATTTATCAGGGTTCTCTCGTGACATACAGGTTACTAGCTTATTTATCAGGGTTCTCTCGTGACATACAGGTTACTAACTTATTTATCAGGGTTCTCTCGTGGCATACAGGTTACTAGCTTATTTATCAGGGTTCTCTCGTGACATACAGGTTACTAACTTATTTATCAGGGTTCTCTCGTGACATACAGGTTACTAGCTTATTTATCAGGGTTCTCTCGTGACATACAGGTTACTAACTTATTTATCAGGGTTCTCTCGTGACATACAGGTTACTAGCTTATTTATCAGGGTTCTCTCGTGACATACAGGTTACTAACTTATTTATCAGGGTTCTCTGGCATTTCCGGTTTCTGAAAATATCTTATGTAAAACATCAAGTTGTGTTTAACAGGACTCCGATTTCTAGCATTATACTCTCGCAAGCTTATTGTAGATAAAAATAAATGAATGAATCACCCTAAACCTTCCAAACTGTTTCAAAAAGGATAGAATCTGTAGTAAATTCAGACACAACTTTATCATTTTCGTAGTGATTCCTCAGTGTAAGATTAATGTCTTAAAGTAATATTTGAAGAAAAACGCTGTTAAAACCTGGAACTTTATTGTTAACACTAAAAAACAGATTTATTATTTTAAAAGGATTTTATATTTTAGTATTTTGTATAAAGGTAAAGGTCACTAAGGTCAACTGTCGCTGTGATTAATTGTCAACAATTGATCAAAGAGTTTGATTTGGTTTATTTTGAATTTCGCATAAAGCTACACGACGGCTATCTGCGCTAGCCGTCCATAATTTAGCAGTGTAATATTAAAGGGAAGGCAGCTAGTCATCACCACCCACCGCCAACTCTTGGGATACTCTTTTACCAACGAATAGTGGAATTGACGGTGACTTATAACGAGCATGTTTGAATGTGACGGGGATTCGAAACCGCGACTCTCGTATTATGAGTCGAGTGTCCTAACCATCTGGTTTAACATGTTTAAGAACATTGTTAGAACAGTATGTTTAAAGTTATATTTTCTCGTAACAAAATCAAGATATTTATTTTGGATTTTTTTAATATAAAACACCTAATATGGACCAGCATAAATACGTAACCGTAATTATAGTCTACACATTGTCCTTCTTAGAATTATTTAGTCAATTAATCCAACGTCAAGGTTGAGAAATGCGTTTAGAATAAAAAATCAGATGGACTTTCTTTGAGAAATATATTTTAGTTGTTTTTTTCGATATACGCTCAAAAAACGTGCTGTTTAAGCAGCTAATGATAATTAAAACATTTTTAACTTTAGCAAGTTCAGCTTCATCAGTCACTGTTCAACATTTTTAAACCTCGAATGAGTAGCTGATAAATTCACCTAATCTGATTAATGTTAGTTTAAAAGAAAAAAGTATAATTGCCAATGAAAAACTAAAAAATAGCAAAAAGTTGCATGCGATACAACATGTTCCATACTTGCAACATTAACAATATATTTTCTCGTGGAAAGTTGAAAAAGAAGTTACTTACAGCGGTAAGTCTACGGATTTACAACATTAAAATCAGGGGTTCGATTCTCCCCGGTGGACTTAGGAGATAGCCCAGTGTGGCTTTACCATAAGAAAACACATTCACACAGTTCAATAGCTCCGACTACAACATAGGTTATGCAATACCATTTAAATAAAAACTAGAAACTATTCATATGGGAAACATGGATTTCTATAAACTGTTGTAGTTTAGAAACTACAAAAAACTTAACTTTTATATATCTTTCACGAAAAGATCATTCTATCTGTCTCAATAATAGCCATAACGTTTCACAACGTTTTTTTTTTGATAACATATCCTTTAGTTATTTTTGTGAAACTTTATAAGTCGTTCTAAAAAAGTACTTTACTTAAAATGCATTGCAGAGTTGAGAGAAAACAATGGGATAATACGTTTCATAAATACGTCATTTATCCACGACCATGGTTCCGTCAAACAAGGTACCATCAGATACAGAGTGAAATGTTTTATATAAGAACCAGAAGTTAGAGAGAAGCCTAACTTGGTCTGATCATTCAAAACTTTTTATGGATGTATTTTAAACTTCCAGTTATTTCTAAAATTTTAACACTGTCCAGTTTTTGAACTTTTTAACAGATAAAATTGGTGTTTAGTTTCTATAAAGTGGGATTCGAAGATTTAATTCATTTTCCAGAAAAAAAGATTTAAAAGCCCTGTTACAAAGTACTTTAGTACGTATCTGATAATTACTTTAGTACGTATCTGATAATTACTTTAGTACGTATCTGATAACATCCTTACTGGGTGTAAATAAATGATTTTTTTTTTGCAAAACTTACATTTTTCTTGCTTTTTATCATTTCTGTACTTATAGAATTTCACCAACTACCGAATACTTGTTTCTTTACGTGTTTTTTAGAATTTCACCCAAAGAAACACGAGGGTTATCTGCTGTAGCAGTCCCTAATTTATCAGTGAAAAACTAGAGGATAGCAGATAGTCATCAAAACTCACTGTCAACTCTTGGGCTAACGAATAATAGGATTAATCGTGAAATATAACGCTCCCACGGCCGAAAGGACGAGTATGTTCGGTGTGACGGGGATTCGAACCCACGACCCTCAGATGACCAGTGGATAATCTAACGACCAGACAGCCGAAAGATATTAATCATACAAATACCTTGTATGATGCAATCACAAACTTGCTTAAAATTTATATTGCTTATATCTATAATTGGAATTTTTATTTAGACCGATGAAAATGTAACACAGTTTCACTTCCAATCAAATATTTATAACAAGAAGTACAAATGTTTCTTACCATCCTTTATTACGGCATGTTAATTATTTTTTATTAAAAGAACCGTATTTGTTTAACAAGTAATGCAACGTATAACACTATTAATAATGAATTACTTATTGCATAAAATGACTAACGAAATGCAAGTGTAACAGAAAATAATATTTCAGACGTTGATGCTTTTAACATGGCGTATTTCGCATTTGTAGTCTTGCAAGAAACCGAGCTGCTATATTATTACGGATAATTAAGCACCGATGGCTACACGTAGATTTAAAGATGCGTCTTCAAAAAATAAGAAAAGAAACACATAAAGATTACTTCTTTTCGTGGATGCACATTTACTTAAAGAAAGTTACCCAACACTGGAACATTTTTATGATCATGAAATAGCGGTAAGCACAAAACAGTAAAAGCACAATCCTATTGTATAATATTAAGCTCATTTATTGTAAATCCACTGCTATAAGATAAAAAAGTCAGTCAAATCCTATTATTCATTGTCATGGACTACAAGTATTCAAGAATCACTCATGACTAGTCATTCAGCTTATGCTCTCTATATATATTGAGCTGGCCCGGCATGGCCAAGCGTGTTAAGGAGTTCGACTCGTAATCCGAGGGTCGCGGGTTCAAATCCCGGTAGCTCGCCCTCCCAGCCGTAAGGGGGGGTTATAATGTGACGTTCAATCTCATATTCGTTGGTAAAAGAGTAGCCCAAGAGTTGGTGGTGGGTGGTGATGACTAGCTGCCTTCCCTCTAGTCTTACACTACTAAATTAAGGACGGCTAGTGCAGATAGCCCTCGAGTAGCTTTGCGCGAAATTCAAAAAGAAACAAATATATTGAGCTCACACAAGCATGTATCAATTGTAAATTTGAAATGAAAGAGAAATTTTAAAATGATTCAAATTATATAGAAACCATGATACTCTTAAAAAATACAACAAATGACGAGTTCATGTTTCATTTCTGCAGAGTCATCAAACTGGACGGATGAAAATTAGCCAATCGCAACAGATTTTTACGAATTGGCTAGTGTTGTTAGCAGGATATGGATCTTTCCAAACCTAAGGTACAGTTGATTCGACACATTTTTAACGAATAGAATTCTCACATCTGTTGATTCTTATGTGTCGTAAACTTGGGATATACGTTCAGAAACTAAATCAGTTGCAAATGCACACTGTGTCACTATACATATACTGAGAAACGTGCTTTCAGAGGCCGCACTGTAAGCGGGATGACCAGAAATATTAACAGTATGGTACATGAGCATGCCATGTATTTTTTTTTTACATTCTTATTTTAATATAGTATTTGAAATAAACAGTTTTTTGAAAATGTGCAGTTTTCACATAAAATGAAAGTTTTCTTTGTCATTCTCTTCAGATAACGCTTGTTTTACTTATATAAGGAGGTTTATAAAAATGCATTTTATGCATAAATGTAAAATAGCAGTATGTGTGTGTGTTTTCTTATAACAAAGCCACATCAGGTTGTCTGCAGAGTATAACGAGTGGAATTAAACCCCTGATTTTAGCGTTGTAAATCCGTAGACTTACCGCTGTACTAGCGGGAGACAAAAGAGCAGTAACATCCAACGATAGTTTAAGAGAAACTTATATACTTATTTATATTTGTAGACGAACCATTAGTCACGTGTGTAGCGTTAATTGCTCTGAATAAGCCTGATGTTACTGAGTTACCTAAGTAATGCTAGGTTTAATCAATCTAGCATATGATCAGTTTAAAAAGTAAAGCTCGGTTGTTCCAGTAAAAGAGACTGTCCAGTGTCCAAAGATAACACACTCACTTTTTTATTTGTTATTAATAGAGCTTGTAATCATGCTTTGAATTGTATCCTGTTCCTTCACTTCCCATCCTCAAGCTCAATCCTGTTCCTTCACTTCCCATCCTCAAACTCAATCCTGTTCCTTCACTTCCTATCCTCAAACTCAATCCTGTTTCTTCACTTCCTATCCTCAAACTCAATCCTGTTCCTTCACTTCCTATCCTCAAACTTAATCCTGTTCCTTCACTTCCCATCCTCAAACTCAACCAGTTTCAGAGAAATTCAAAACTGCTATGTAGAACATATAGAGTTCCAATGCCTCATTATTCTGTAGATCTATCTTGTCACAAAAGGCTTCCACAAAGTAGATGTCAAGGATAATATCTTGTTGCTATGACTACAGAAAGATTAAGGAAAAAGAGAAAGAGGTTGGTAACTTAAAGGATATAACTGCTTGTGAAACGTATTAGACACCTACCTGAACATCAGACTTTATCAATTCTATAAAAGTCCATGACTTCCATCTCATTGCACCAAAGTGCCTAAGAAGGAGAGCTGCTGAAGTCTGCTGCATCAAAAATGGCCATGCACACTATCTCCTTGAGGATCAACCTGCAGTTGTTGAAGTTTGAAATTAAGTGAAATGATGTGTAAAGATCTTCCAGGTATTGGACAGCCAAAAGAACTCAACCCTAGCTGTACACAAAGCCATTTCACCAGTGCGTAAGAAGGTGGGTATCAAATGTAAAGATGGTGAACCTCTTCGATCTGAGAAGTAGAACACCAGACTGATCGCGGACCACATAGTAGCTGCCAATGGCATCGTATTGCTCTGCTTCCCCAGAATACAGTTCAGCTACATGTACAAGAGTAGAATTCTTTCAAGATGCATATGATAATATTCCTGCAATAGTGAGAACAAATTTATGATTTGATGAGAAACTTCTGGGCATGAGCATATGTCTTCATCAGTAAGGCAAAATGGATCATACCACCTCATTAAAGCTTCATAAAAAAATTGGGCTGTCTCCTCAGGCATTTAAAACAGCTAATTGCTTGGAGAGGATGGTCTCCAGAACAGGATTCGCAATGTCAGATTTTCAGTCTGGGTGGTTTTAATTATATTCATTGAGTATTTGAGCAAAATACAATTTATACCTTTGCTGCAGTCACTGTTACGTTGCATCAAAAGCTCAAACCAATGGAACATCAAGAATTATATTAGGCCAAGTTCAATGCCCAGGACAGGGATACTTACACAGGTAATCTGCATTATTCGCATTGTAAGTATTACTTTTCAATACATTTGGTAGAACGTGAGGATATCCTTGTCGAAAGATTTATAAAATGTCTATCCAGTGAGATTATGAGGAACAATCTGAGTATTAGAAATCTTCTCATGTTTATCAAAACGGCTTTTTGTGGCAACGTCGTAGAAAGAAGTAACGTTGAGCCAGTCACAAGAGAAAAATAATTTGCAGTAATCTTATCTTGGACAAAACTCTTTTACCCAGGCACCACCAAAATGCTAAGATTAAGTCCAATTAATTCAACATTCTGGCACTATAATGTAAACAAAGTGGTACCTAATGAATGGGCTATATCTTTTCTCCGATGGTTTATAAGTTGCAGACTAGAAGAGAAAACAAAGAATTTGGAATATTCGGTCATTTTCAAATGATCTGTCCATACCTAATCATGCAGTAAGGCAAACAAGATAATTACTTTTAATTAACGGTTAAGTGAGTAATCCAGGTCAGGCTAAGTAAATAAGTGAAAGAGTGAAATGGATGGCTTACATCTAAAGGTTTGGTGATCAGCTAAGATTTCTCAGGCTAGGTGTAGCTAGATACATGACGTTCAGTATAAAGACGAGTTGTTGGTTGATACAGGAGTGATCATAATACTAGTAGGTTGTGCAATATATTACATTTAAAGCAAAACCATCACTTTAATTTCATTGTGAAAAGTAAAGATATATTAGAAGTGAACTTCTGGCTATGTCTAGAAGATATTGGTTATGGAATAAAAGTAATTATCACATAACTCAGATCTTGCATGAGCATCCCTAGGATGTAGAACTCATTAGTCAACTTTGTCTGTGTTTTTCTGAGTTATCAAATGTCATTCCGGCCGCACCTTGGAACAGTTGACTGTATTAGTTCATGTGGAAGAGAATGTCATGACATCCTTATGTACACAAGTGTTTTCAATGGTATATTTCAGGCTATATCTAATACATCAGTGCAAAGTGATGTATTTATAGTATCCACAAATGAAAGAAATTGCTTCCTTTTTAAAAACCAAATAACATTAACTAGCTTGAGCAGGTATCTGTCCGAAGTCCCAGCTCTGACTGGTAATTATAAGTTATCAGTTATCAGTTATCTAGCTTTCAAATACAATTTTTATCTCTTCACAGTGAGCAAAGTAGACACAACCAAGGCTAAGTCGCAATGCTAAGCTGTTTCCTTTTTGCCCCATTTGAAGGAAAGTATATGGTTACCAAAATATTTGAGATTACAAGTTGAGGATTGTGCAAGCGATCTAAAGAAGAATGTTTACATATGTAGAAAAGTTCCCATTGGTTCAACATCTTAAACCTGGAATCTAAATACCAGCAGGAGGAGCTGGTTGATAAGAGTATTCTCAGAGCTGCTTTCAGCACAAGAGATAGCTTATGTAAGTTTTGTATTATTCTAATCACCGTAATCAATTACTACACAACTGAAAAAAAGATCAACTGATTGTTCATAAAACATGCTCATAATTTTCGCTTTCTGTAGGTGTACTGTATGATCCTACAATTTCCACAATAGTTAATATGTTAACTAATTGAATTCATATTATTTGATGCACATGGGTTTGCACATCTGCAGTTAGAAAAGACGTTTTAATAAGACAGTTAAAAAATGAATGCACCAATGTGGAGATTGTATGTGGCATTGGCATGTGTCAATAACATGGAAAACTCGGATTCAACTGTACAGGACATTAACTTGTGTTCTTAAAAGTTGATACGAGACACAGCAGTCAAGAGGCATACAAAATACATGTTAAGCAGCTGAATCCTATGTTACCGACACATCTCAAATAAACTGTGGAGAGAAAACTGGTGAGTCAGTGTAGAATTAATATTCTGTTTTTCTTATTCCAGTCCAGAATTTGAGTACAAAAAAAAATAGAACCGTTATTTGAATGCTTATGACAAGAGAGATGAGAAAGTACCTGCTTGATCTAAAGGCATACAACAACTTGATCAAAACACAACCTACAGCTTTTAGGTCAGTATGGCTGGGATTAACCATAATTATCAAGGGCTAGGCTGTCATCAATATATTTTGGTCGAATGAAAGGGAATGGTTATCCATACCGTTATATGATATTCCTCTACAATGTATTTACTACATCGTATGCTTTCTACAGCCCCCTTCCGCTTGTACAACAGTAAGCTTACGGATTTATAACGTTAATATCAGGATAGGCTTAGCAGATAGTGTGATGTGGCTTTGCTAGAAGAAAACATACACATACACGATTTCTACTTGATTATCATGAAACTCGAATAGCTGGATTAAAAAGATATAATGGTTAAAGTACCAACAGTTTATATAACAGTAGGAGATTAATATCTCAAGTGAAAGGATTTGTGATCCTTGCTAACCAATATCAAGTTTTATTGTACAGTATAATCTATGCGCTGTATTTTAAGTTTACAATTTGAGTAGCTAGAATTTAGACATTTAGAATTTATTGATCGTATTCTGTGGTGAAGATGTTTCGACCAAGATGTCCCGAGAACATAATGTCTTGGTAGACTTAGGAGAGCCGGCCTCTCTTATAATTTCTGGATGAGAGCCGGCAAGCCTCTCTTATAATTTCTGGATGAGAGCCGGCAAGCCTCTCTTATAATTTCTGGATGAAAGCCGGCAAGCCTCTCTTATAATTTCTGGATGAAAGCCGGCAAGCCTCTCTTATAATTTCTGGATGAGAGCCGGCAAGCCTCTCTTATAATTTCTGGATGAGAGCCGGCAAGCCTCTCTTATAATTTCTGGATGAAAGCCGGCAAGCCTCTCTTATAATTTCTGATGAGAGCCGGCAAGCCTCTCTTATAATTTCTGGATGAGAACCGGCAAGCCTCTCTTATAATTTCTGGATGAGAGCCGGCAAGCCTCTCTTATAATTTCTGGATGAGCCAGCAAGCCTCTCTTATAATTTCTGGATGAGAGCCGGCAAGCCTCTCTTATAATTTCTGGATGAGAGCCGGCAAGCCTCTCTTATAATTTCTGGATGAAAGCCGGCAAGCCTCTCTTATAATTTCTGGATGAGAACCGGCAAGCCTCTCTTATAATTTCTGGATGAGAACCGGCAAGCCTCTCTTATAATTTCTGGATGAGAGCCGGCAAGCCTCTCTTATAATTTCTGGATGAAAATTGGTAGCGTCTGCCCTAAATATTTCTCACAAAACGAAACAAGAATCAGAAATCGACGTACAGCATTGGTTGGAGATCATAAGTATGAAATAAAGTATACCATAAGTTGTCGCTTCCTAATAATTGTTTTATTTTATTTTTGTTATATTTTATTTTAACTAATTTGGGGCTAACGGCAACAATTCAAATACTGATAAACTAAATAAACCTTCGGAAGATTTAGACACGTTAGATTCACAATTCATATCATAAGTGTTTGCTATCAATTCATGATTCAATTTATTAATGCAAGATAACAGCATATACAAAATGTTGATAAAATAGTGATTAATGCTCATAAAGACAGTCTACACCTGTTTAATATAAATGAGAGAAATATTCTATAATCCCTCTATTTATTCTATTTTCTCTTCTTAAATAGGTTATTGAAAATTATTTTCATGTTAAATTCAAATTTGCTTAAAATATCTACTTCACAGTTCATATTGAATTATTCAAAACACGGTCCATAACACATAACACACAAAACACTAAGATTCTAAAAACAAATTAAAATACGTTCCCAAACAAAGAAAACATCGATATCATTAGACACAAATGTTCTGTTTTGGAAGAACAAAAAAACTGTTCACTTTGATTTATATAATTGCTTAGTAGACAAAGAAAACTGTGTCCAGAATGCTATATAGTCTGGATTGTTTAATGACTCGTTTCGAAGAGCTGTTCAAGCATATCAGAATGAAAAAAAGCTACACAACACCCTCGTTTATAACGTACGGTATGTTACCATTTTAGCTCTGTTATTTCGTATATTGTCCATTTTGAAATAGGATTATCTTTAAAATAGCCAGTATTACTTTTCACTATAAATAAGCGTAATGTTTCAATACATAAACAAATTAATAAAATTTGAGAAATTCTATGAATAGTAAGTGAAATATATATATATATATATATAACGGTGTCATTTACCAATAAAATCCTAAACTATACCTTGCGAATGCATTGGGATCGTGATGAATATTTTATGATACAAGTTTAAAATAATCTTATTATAATGTCCATACAGTTTTGAATTTTCATATAAACAAACTGTAATAAATAATATTGACGTTAGCACTTCTGTTTAACTACCTACAGTTTATCATAAAAAGAAGCATCTGATATTCATATTAACCTTCTCATTTTTCACAAACAGGATTATTTAGAGTAGAACTTAATCAATCCTATAATCATGTCGCTTTAAGAATGATCGGTTTCAAACGTATTGGCATAAAGGAATTTATGTGTGTACATTCCAGAGCCCACAACATTCCCATTGTAAAGCAGGAAATACCAACGTTAAGGGATTTGCTATTGATATTTTCATTCTTATTATTATAATAAACATTGTGCAACTCTGACGTTTGTTTAAAATTTTATCTTGGTGGATAAGTTTATGAAGTATTAACATAGAAATTTTGAGAAATGTATTGTAAACAAAGTAATATTTTTATCGACAATATGCTAACCAGTAAAAACTCGTTCTCGTTCAGTGAAGGCTTCAACAATAACGAAATTTTTGTTTATCAGTAAATGACAATGATACATAATGAGCTATCTTTGCTCTATCCATAGCGACTATTAAAACATGAATTTAACGTTATAAGCCTTCATACTTACCGCTGAACTATCGCGTTACCTAAAAGTGTTAAAATTAACTTAAAATAACTTTTGTTGTGTTATTAAAATATTAAGAGTCACCACATTTAAAAACTTCATAACACTTGATCTCTTGTAGTTTAACCATCAAATATAAAGAACTGAAAACAAAACTATTAATATATTTCATTATTGCCCGTGTTAAGTTATATATCAACACTTTATATTTGCATACAAAATCGGGTATCGTGTTAAAAGCAAGCAAAGAACATTAACATCACATTTGTTACACATTTTACACATGTTCCTCTTTCTGTTCCAATGTTTACTACACATTAATATCAATTTAATGGTTACAAAACTTAGATTTGATTTTCTTTATACAATTTTTTTCACTTTTTAACCTTCGTTACAAGTCTCACCGTTCCTTCCACTAGTGTACGAACCCCTCGCTACTACAGCGGTGAGCCTACGGATTTACAACTCGAAAATCAGAGGTTCGATTCCCCTCGGTGGTCTCAGTAGATAGCTCGATGTGCCTTTGCTATAAGAAAACACATACTCACGCTAATGTATGAAACTGATATCAGCCTCAGTTTTTAAATATCATAATAATTTAATAACAAATATGTTAAACGACTTGTTAGTGTTTTCTATCAGATAACAATGGCTTCTTTGTAATTAAACACAAAGGACAATCTTTTACCAACGAATAGTGTGATTGATCGTCACATTATCACGCCCCCACGGCTGAAAGAGCGAGCATGTTTGGTGCGACGGTGATGCAAACCTGCAACCCTCAGATTACGAATCGAGTGTCTTAACCCATCTGGCCATGCCGGGCCAAGAACAATCTGTACTTTGCTCACCACCTGTATTGAAACCTAGTTTCTAGCATTGTAAGTCTGCAGATATATCACTTTGCTACTAGGGAGAGATAAGCTCCGCATAATAGAAGGGAAAGTTTTTCAACAATAATACAATTTGAACTAAAAATTATCATCACGAAAAAATTGCATACGTATGAAAACATATAGCCAAATAAAGATATAAATAAAAACATATTTCACACAGGAGAATTATCAACAAAAGTTTTATATTCACAGTCATACCCTAAACTTAAGGTCATTCTTGTCGGGCTCTTCCTCCTATATTATCAATCTATGATTTAATTGGTCAGCATTATAAAAAACTTGATGAAAGGTCCGGTGATTAGAGTGCTCGATTCGTAATCTAAGGGTCGTGGGCTCGAATCTCTCTCACATCGAACTATGCTCAGCCGTGAGGGAATTATAATGTGACAATCAATCCCACTATTCGTTGATAAAAGAGTAACTCAACAGTTGGGTAATGATGGCTAGCTGCCTTCCCTCTAGTTTTACACTGCTAAATTAAGGACGGCTAGCGCAAATAGCCCTCGTGTAGTTTTGCGCGAAATTCAAAACAAACAAACAAAAATCATCTTGTATTTCACTGTTAAATTAGGGACAGCTAGCGCAGATAGACCTCTTGTAAACTTTCCCTAAAATTCATAAGAAACTAACGCACAGCTACAGGACTTTTCAAAGCCACCGTTGGCAGTGAAATAATAGTTATTTTACGAGACGTCTCATTGAATTTTATCCTAAAAAGAACAAATTCAGATGAATTTGGAGATTCTTCTTGTTTTACCAATTACTTCGGAAATGTAGTATTTGCGAAGTTTTTTTTGTGAAATTTAGTCTTAAAGACATATGTCATTCTCAATAACTTGGATTTTCTAGTATTATTTTTATCTGGTGTTTCAATTACAATGTAAACTGTTTGTTTGTTTTGGAATTTCGCACAAAGCTACTCGAGGGCTATCTGTGCTAGCAGTCCTTAATTTAGCAGTGTAAGACTAGAGGGAAGGCAGCTAGTCATCACGACCAACCTTCAATTCTTGGGCTACTTTTTTACCAACGAATAGTGAGATTGATTGTCACATTATAACGCTCGCACGGCTGAAAGGGCGAGCATGTTTGGTGGGACCGGGATTCGAACCCGCGACCCTCGGTTTACGAGTCGAACGCCTTAACCCACCTGGCCATGCCGGGCCATAATGTAAACTGTTCTTTCAGATTAATCAGTTAAAAGTGCACTTAACCCACCTGGCCATGCCGGGTCATAATGTAAACTGTTCTTATAGATTAATCAGTTAAAAGTGCACTTAACCCACCTGGCCATGCCGGGTCATAATGTAAACTGTTCTTACAGATTAATCAGTTAAAAGTGCACTTAACCCACCTGGCCATACCGGGCCATAATGTAAACTGTTGGTACAGATTAATCAGTTAAAAGTGCCATTTAAAGAAACAGAAATACAAAATGAACTGCAGTAAAACCGGAATAAGTTATCTACGTCACTGATCACATTTTACGAAAAAACTTGTAAATCATTACCAAAACAAGTATCTGTAATTTTCTGCTTTTTGAAATAATGTGACCTAATAACGTACAACAATAATTCAATCATTTTTTTTCATTTAGGTGAAACATTGCATTTTAAAACTCATATGTAAATAGTTTGTTTGGAATTAGGCACAAAACTACACATTATTCTATCCGTGCTCTGCCAACCATGGGTATTGAAACCCGGTTTTTAACGGTGTTAGTTCGTAGACATACCGCTGTGTCATTGGGGGAACAAGTAAAATAGATGCAATATTTTAAAATCCCCAAATGTATTATTTATTGTTCACAACATTATTATTGACATCTCCTTACAGAATGCAAGAGAACAGTTTACCGTATATGGAGTTTATGTGTGAATTTCTTTATTTGCAGAGATATAATAGCTGTCTATCATCAACCTATGAAAATAAAACCTGTAAAACCATATTTACATTCAGGAAAGACTAAAGGTTTGTTTTGGAACTTCGCACAAAGCTACTCGACGGCTATCTGTGCTAGCCGTCCCTAATTTAACAGTGTAAGACTAGAGGGAGGCAGCTAGTCATCACCACCCACCGCCAACTCTTGGGCTACTCTTTTACCAACGAATAGTGGGATTGATCGTCACATTATACACCCCCACGGCTGGGAGGGCGAGCATGTTTAGCGCGACGCGGGCGCGAACCCGCGACCCTCGGATTACGAGTCGCGCGCCTTACGCGCTTGGCCATGCCAAGACTAAAGGAGATTTATATAATTGAATGGGCGTAAGATAATTCTCTTCAGCTACAAAATATATAATTGATTATATGTCAGACTTCTTGGTCTGGCATAGCTAGTTGGTTAAGACACTCGTAAACCGAGGGTCGCGGGTTCGAATACCCGTCGCACCAAATATGCTCGCCCTTTCAGCCGTAGGGGCATTATAATGTGACGGTCAATCCCACTATTGGTTGGTAAAAGAGTAACCCAAGAGTTGAGGGTGTCTTCCCTCTATTCTTATACTGCTAAATTAGGGACGACTAGCGCAGATAGCCCTCGTATAGCTTTGCGCGAAATTAAAATCAAACAAACAGCCAGACTTCTTGAAATTAATATTTTACCGTATACGAGAACATATTTTTAACGAGATTAAAATAATAATGAATGTATTAAATAAAGGTAGTTTGAACTGTAAAAACAATATTTCAACATCATGTTACAATATAATACATTTTAAATTACACAAAGAGGATATAAAGGATATTTTAAGATCGTTAACTGTTAACACTCTCATTCTCCAGATGTTTAAAAACACAGCATAAGATATACATATATACCCATCAGTAAGTAATACGTTATCTATATTTATAATTTACTGAAAGTTTTAAACCCTGTGTACTTCAAAATATGATATAAACAGAGGCAAACGTAATTTCTAACTATATCTCAAAGGAGATTACAGCGATGATTAAAGTAACAAATATAAGGAAGGCAAATTTGCAGCATTAAACTAATAGAGTTAAGTTTCATTTAGAGTAAAAAACATATCATGGTATATAGGTTATTAAAGAAGTTTTACCCACTTGATTATAAGAAATAGTAACAACTTTTGTTCTTTTGTTTACAATGAAAAAGTTTATTATAAGTCACTATGTGACTAAAGTGTAAATTTAATAGGCATATAACAATAAAAATATGGTTACAGTAGTCGTGGAAAGCAGAGCACAATTAACCCATTGTGTATATGTGACTATGTGATTAAAATGTAAATTTAATAGGCATATAACAATAACAGTCACATAGTGGCTAAAGTGTAAATTTAATAGGCATATAACAATAAAAATATGATTAAGGTAGTCGTGGAAGGCAGAGCACAAGTAATCCATTGTATATTTTTTTTTTACTTAACTGCCTTTATGTTAATAAAGGTTGTTTATTTTTTCTACAAAAAGCAATTTAGTGAACTATGGGAAACTTCACTTTCAATAAGATTTTCATAACCCGAAGGCTCCGGTATGACCAAGCGTGTTAAAGCGTTCGACTCGTAATCCACGGGTCACGGGTTCGAGTCCCGGTCTCACCAAACATGCTCGCCCTCCCAGCCGTGAGGGCGTTATAATGTGACTATCAATCCCACTGTTCGTTGGTAAAAGAGTAGCCCAAGAGTTGGCGGTGGGTTGTGATGACTAGCTGCCTTCCCTCTAGTCTTACACTGCTAAATTAGGGACGGCTAGCACAGATAGCCCTCGAGTAGCTTTGCGCGAAATTCAAAACAACCAAACATAACGCGAAAAAAAAGTTTTAAATCTGAAATTAAATAATTCCATTATTTTTAATTTTCGTGGTTATTCTCAATTTGAAAAAACTGGGATACCTTACGGACTCCATTTATTACAGTTTTAACCATCAGATATATTAGATTCAACTCTCCTAAAATTATGACAAAGCATTGTATATCTGAAACAGAAATAAAAGTTTGTACTTGCTTTGAACATAAAATCAATTTGACAATATTTACTTCCTATTTTTAATATTAGCTTTTTGAAAATACAAATCAACAAAATTTGTTTTGGGTGTCATTAAGTATTTTATTTTAAGTTATTTTCTAATTTATCCATCTTGCTAAAATATTTCTCGCACAGAACCTTTTATGTGGGGCAAAATAGAAAAAAAAATTTATTACAATAACAGATATTTTATAAATTAATTCAATTTATTTTGCCATGAAGACTAACTTGCTTCGAGAAATTATCCTAAAATCTAAAAATTAATTCTTTGTTAAAACAGTATGGTTGTTAAAGTGTAAAATTATTCTATATAAAGGAAGTATTGAATAACACCAGCATAATATTTTAATATGGTAAAACGACTTGGAATTGTATAACAATTGCGAAAAATTTTCCACTGAAATTTTATAATTCACACGTACAAAGAAATCAAGGGGGATAAAGAAAACATTGTCTCATATGTAATTAAAATTATTGTATTTTTTTAATTGTTTAAGTGCTTCTATTCTCATTGGATATTCCTCGGCGGTACTTAAAATAATGTATTCCCTTTTAATAATTGTTTTTTAGCTCGATATTTTATAATTAAATACAATTGGTTTATTTGACGAATTATATCCATTAAGGTTCAAAAACTACAACTACCTTTTTAAGTATGTGAATGAAATGTTATCTGAAGTTTTTCAACTGCATGATTTTATAATTTGGTATTTCTCACTTTAACGACACCTAACGTGCATAACACATGGGCTAAGCGATCAAATCAGAGGATCCTAAGGTTCAAGAGTACCCGACCCTAATTTCACAGTCATGATCTGAATGGGTGGCAAACAACAAGTAACACCATTCGTACTGCTTTAGCGGTACTGAGTATCACAGGTTCAAATCTGCAGAGCAGTGTACACCTAGAAGGTAAATTTTAACACCTGTAACACCTGCTTTTACTTCCTAAAAAAACAACACCCGACCTTCGCATGAAGGTTGAGTGATGTAACTCTGTGGATTGTCAACCTAGAGCTCAATAGCTATCACATTGAAACTAGATTCGGTGGGGGTTAAGCGGCGAATTACAGCTACTTCATAATTGCTTCGTAATAAGCAATATAAAACTATTTCTAATTAAATGGTGTACTTCAAAATTAATTCTACGTGAAATCAACAACAAACATTTGCAATCAAACATTAAATTTTAATAAGGGTAAAGTATTACATTAACCCCTTCCATCTCAACATTTGTTTGTTTTTAAATTTCTCCTGGTGACCTATTGCAATTCGTTAGAACATGCATATAAATTTAGGCAAATAAGTTTTAAAACATGGATAACACCCAAGTAACCTAGAGCAAATTGCCAAAGATTTCCATGCAGTATGAAATTAACAATCTGCTATTTCTCAATTTGAAAAGATTCGTGACTTTTTAATATGATTCAGTTTGTAAAACTTCTTCAGTGGGTTCATGACAAATTTACAGACTTACAGCGATAAAATCTGACGTTCAATTCCCCTTGATAAACAAAACGCAGATAGCCTACTATGTGTCTTTGTGTTAAAGCAAGCATTTCGTAGGAAATACAGTTCTGAACAGAATTTCGACATGATATAAAAATGTGTAAAAAGCAAAACAAATTAAAATTCTGCATATAACACATCCTCATGTTAGTTTTATATCTGGTGTTAATAAGTTGCAACATACACCCTTGCGCAAATTAATTGAAACAAATGGTTATTTTACAATATTTTCAGCATGGCGGCCTGTGTATTCTCGCTGGACCCGCTGATTTCCTTTAATAGTCATTTTTTCACACAGACGGCGTCATTAGCTGTGTTTTGCAGTACGATCGATCTATTTTGTGGTTATATGACGAAATTTAAGGAATATTTCGTCATTCAAAATTGCGTTAGAATGGCAAGGAGACCAATTCAATGAAGAAAAAACGCCATCAATGGGGTCCGAAATACAAGAACTGGACGCAAGAACAATGAAGGAAGGTGTTATTCAGTGATGAGACTCATTTCTTCGTACAGGTTCAAAGAAGCCTGCATGTTCGCAGATCTCCAGGTGTAAAACTTCGAGAATCTCACATCAATCAGTTCGCAAAACATCCCTTGAACTACAACGCGAATAAAGATGCTGGACTGCCCTGGAAACTCTCCGGACTTAAATCCTATTGAAAATCTTTGGGAAATTTGTAGAAAAGACTTCGGGGAAAAGACTGTACTACGAAAGATAAGCTAATTGAGGCCATAATTGAGTCGTGGTACCGCGATCCAAAAATTAGTAAAGATTGCGGATTAATGATCTTCTGAAAAATAAAGGCGGTCATATCATGTATTAATTTGTGAGTAATTTTTGGATTCTCAGAAAAAACGCAAAAAATTGAAAAAATCGTAACGTAATTTTCCGTCTTGTTTCAATTAATTTACACAAAGGTGTAGTTACCATACAAATATAATGTTAATAAAACTGATTTTTATTTTAACTGTTAAAATAATTACCAGCAAAAAAGTAGTATTTAACTCAAGAACTGCCTGTTTATAATTAAAGAGAAAACTACGTAATAAAATACTGTGTCTAACACGGGTATCCAAACCCGAATTTTAGGGTTATACGTCTACAGACTTGCCGCTGAACCTCTGGATAAACTAGCTCAAGGACACGTGTTAAAACTGTTAGGATTTACGCATTAGATTTGCAGTTTCTGAAACAACACAGATATATTTCATTTTATTCTATTTTTATTTGCTAACCAACGAAGGCCATGCATGGCCAGGTGGGTTAAGGCATTCGACTCGTAATCTGAGGGGCGCGGATTCGAATCCCCGTCACACCAAATATGCTCGCTCTCTCAGACGTGGTTGCGTATAATGTGACGGTCAATCCCACTATTTTTTAGTAAAAGAATAGGCTGTGGGTGGTGATGACTAGCTGCCTTCTCTCTTGTCTTACTAGGCACAGATAGCCTAGGTGCTTTGTGCCATAAAACACAAAATCAGTCAAATTAATTCTCTAGTCTTACACTGCTAAATTATGGACGGCTAGCGCAGATAGTCCACGTGTAGTTTTGCGCGAAATTAAAAAAATCAAACAAACCAATGAAGAATTAACTTAATTCGTACAATTTCGAATCCGAATTTTGTAATTTAAAACAAATAGAGTTACTAAAAAAAATATTGTTTTTCTATTGTCATCTGAGTAGAAACGTTGGTTATTTTGCTTCTATCAACAAAATTTACCAAATCGCAAATACTATCACGCCAGAATCACACGTAATTCAAGGCAGTTATGAGGCAAAAGCAAAAATATTCACATAAAGAAGAAATTGGTAACAAAGCAGCAAATATCAAATGGTTAAGGAAATAAAATATTGTTCTAGTCCTATTGCAACTTACGTATATCACAAATGTGAAAAACTTGAATTGATATAACATATATGCACATTAATTCCGTTTCAGGTGAGACAAAGCTTAACGTTTCAAAATTTACATTCTTTATTAAAATCATATTATTTTTGATGACGTAAAAATGGTAATCGGGAGTCCCATCTTGTGAGCAACAATATGGTTGGCTAACATTATTCAATTTTTTTGGTGAGCGGGAAAATCGAGATTTGCATTAACTTTAATGATACTTTAGCAGATTCATGACAATGGCAGATTGTTTAATGTATACATTAAGTATATTCCAAAAAACATTCCTTATATCACAGTTTTAAAACGTGTATGACCTCAAAAACCTCTGCCCTCCACCGACAGCCAATTGACTTAATCAACTATGTAGCTTTCCAATGTCAAGAAAGCCTATGTAACTTAAGATTTATAGCTAGAAGCAAAGTTATAATCATCTACTGCCAACTGTTCCCGCGATATGTTTATATCTAGACAAATTATATCTTTCTTTTCGAAGATTGTGAACCCAATATTAATCAAATGCAAATGTAATTATGGAAAAGTACGGTGCTACTATACTGCTTCAAACGTACTCCAGCTGTTACACTTTTGAAGCATTTTACATTAGTAAACGTCATTATAATAGTACGCTTAAACGTCTGTCAAAATTCTAAGCAGATAAATATTTAAAGTGATAGAAATGTCCTGTTTTATCAGACACCTTTTCTAGGTCTAAACTGATGATTGTGAGACGTAACAAATTCCTATAAATGCTTAAAATCCCAAATAACAAACGCCCAATAATATCTTGACTAATATATACAATATATGTAAAGTGCTTTTGCTGACATGACGCATTTAAGGACAATATATGAGGAATGTTATTTCACTTGAAGATTGATAATTATTTAATTCACAGCGTTAGTTACTGGCTCGTTAGATCATTACGAGTTTTCGTTAAAAAAATACAAACTATAATTCCTCTGACATGAATGTTAACATTGTATATATTACTTTATCCTAGAGCAAAACCACATTAGGCTATCTGCTATGCCCATCGCAGCCAATCGATCTGATTACATCAGTGTTAGAAGTCTGTCGACTTGCTCCTGTCCTATCATAGGACTTTAACGTTGAATTTCATGGAATTTTTTTCCAGGAAATTTATTGATGTTTAAAATTAGTTCTGTCATAGGTGTCTAACACAATATTTTTAATTAATCTCGCAGTTACGATAGAGATTCTAGTAGAAATATATCTATATAAAAAACCTTGTACTCTCAGAGTGTGGTGTGTTTTCTTTTTTTGTTGTCTACACCTTTAGATTTAGCTCAACTAACTCTCGAACAGTATCGTAAGAAGTCGGTTTTTGGTCTTGCCTCCTATGGCACACCCCCAGCGAGGGGCACTGTCTGCTATTGGGTCCTATTTTCACACCTAATTTTTTTTGACTGAGCTTAACAAAAGTTGAAAAGCACCTTTAAGACCCCCTATGGGAGTGATACAAGTTGTCAAAGTTCAGATTTGTACCCATAATAACCGTTGAGGGTCCATATGTATGTTCCCTACTATTCTATTTATTTTCACCAAACTTCAAAGACCACTTACATCACTTTGAAGAGTGATATGCAGAAGAACTGATATTCAGATTTGATCCTCCCGCCATATCACTTCCTAGGATATTCTGTTTATATGCTCATTTTTCATGTCTGCAGTTGTTGACCAATCTCATTCAAACTTGGTATGCACATTAGGGCTTTCAGAGGAATGCTACAGTGTTTGGACCTAATTCTTAAGGCTTCCTCGTGCGGTGTGCAGATGCGCATGTCAATTGAGGACGTTACAAATACGTTTATTCTATTCTGGCAATTTTAGTTAATTGAAATTTCAACTAGAAAAGTAACCTCTTAGAAAACTCAAACATTATCTTTTCTATCTTTTTCATTCAACATCTGTGTTTTTCCTTAATAGTGCCAGAAAGATTGTATTTTTATCAGCTATGTCTATTATTTGTTCTATTTATTGTATTACCTTGCGAAAACGCACAAATGAAACATACAGATGTTCAAATAAGTTGGTAAAATCGACCTTAAATTTTTTATCATTTGAGTAATATGAAGTTATTTTACCAAAATATATCACATCATGTATTTTACGGCTTGCGTATGTATTTTCAGTGAGTAACAAGAGATAA
Source organism: Tachypleus tridentatus (assembly GCF_004210375.1). Lineage (NCBI taxonomy): Eukaryota > Metazoa > Arthropoda > Merostomata > Xiphosura > Limulidae > Tachypleus > Tachypleus tridentatus. Next base: position 48,003,936 of record NC_134836.1, read on the forward strand.
TGGATATGATTTATTAAACATTTATTCCATAGAACATACACTGAGCGCCTACAATGATGAAAATATTACGTTTAGCTCCGTTACGTGTATGACTTAATATATTAAGAAATAACTTGCCCTCGCAAATGTTTTTTTGTTTTGTTGTTCTGGGCAAAAAACACAGCAGTTTTCCAGTAAAAGAGGGGTTTGTAGTGATTCCGAGACTATGGCTAACGTCCGTAATATGCTATTCTTTGTAGGAAAATAACATTCCAAAAAACGTTTATATTTTTAAATGGAAAGGAGATATTCAGTGTACATGAAATATGATAGGCAAGATCTATCAAAACAGTTTTCTTGTCGTATAATAATTAAGTTTTATATATCTTAGTGTTTGGACACTAAATACATATACATAAAATATTAGTAAAGCTTGAATTAATTCTATATTCTACGACTAAAGCTAGGCTTGTCAGGAGACGATATTTCGTCAGAAGCACACACACGTATAAAGAGACCCGTATTAAAATATTTTAAACATGATGTGTTTATAAGTTAAGACCTTAAACGTCTTTCTTAATTAAATCAAATCAATCATCAACCAGCTAAACATTTTTAAAGTTGTAATTAAAGGGAGTAAACAGTTTATAAAATCTGATTTAGAGAAGTAATTAAAACTATTCATAAACTATACATTTACTATGTTGGATAACAACGAGAAACCTGTTTGTATGCAATTCAAAGTAACTAAATAGCATTTTTATCAATAATATGTAATCTTAAACAAACAAAATACCTTATCAATATTTTTTAACTTGTTAGATAACTTTACATAGAGGTAATGGCTTAAGTAATATATACATGCATGCTTTTGAGTGTTAACGAAGATATTCTTTAAGAAAAACATTTATAGAATGCATGAGTTATAAAATCTGGAAAAAAGGTTGACTTTGAAAGCATTGCGTTTGATATTTGTTTTCACAGTCAAGATATTTTATAAAGAAATGCATTTGAAAAATAAAGTTAAAGCCCTAAATACTTACAGTACCATTTCTAAAAGTAATTACAGTTAAGAGTCACAGTATTAGAGCTGTAATCTTTACCTAATTTTTGTTTTACCTTTCAATTGCCAGTTTAAGGTTATAACAGCTTTCAATTACCCGTTACAACTGTAGTCTCCTACACAGTAGATAACCCACGATTAAGCGTTCTGACGTTCCATGTATTGATATTAATACCCCTAGTATACTGTACTAACTAAATTATCGTTATAAACAGTGCCTAGATGCCTACCTCCATAGCGTGTTGTATTATATGTCCTTTAGCAGAACATTCTACAAGAGTAATTATAAATGTTCTAGAGGTGTTAGAATGCAGGACATCTCATCATAACAATATTACAAATGTTGTGTTTTACTATAAATATCAAAATGTGCATTTTGTCGTATAATATTATAGTTATTATAACATATATATATTTGTTACTGATATTACTTTGTTTATAATTAGGCACAAAGCTATAGAACAGGCTACCTGTACTGTGCCCACCACGGGTTTGTTACTGATATTACTTTGTAATTAGGCGCCAAACTACACAATAGGATATCTGTGCTGTGCCCACCACAGGTATCGAAACCCGGATTTTTGTGGCGTAAGTCCGCAGACATACCTCTGTGCCACCGTGTGGAAGGGGGAATTGCTTTGTAAAAGTTGTAATACCGTCAGACATGTCACAGTAACTTTCATCCTAAGTCATGAGCCAACGTGAAAAACCGAATTTTCATTTTATATATATAATATGCTAAAAGCAAAGCATTGCGTGTTGGTTAGGGCATTCAACTTGCAATCTGTGAATCGCAAGAAGTCGACCGTCATTTCAGATGTGAGGTTGTTATAATGTAACGATCAATCTCACTATTCGTTAGTAAAGAGTAGCCCAAGAGTTGATATGAGTGTTACCGGCCTATTGCTTTCCTTGTGGTTGACAGTTATAAACAGGGACGGCGGTAAAACGTCTTACTATCTTTGCCAAAACGAATGAAATATAAACAGATACACTTTTTGTTTATGTTTACAAGTTCCGTCTTTCAGATTTATAAAATGTACAAAGGAAGAAGTTTCACAAATTAATGTCAAGTGTAACGTTCCGTTTTGTCGGATCACACTGCTCGTTTTATCACTTTCGTTTAAAGTTTCAAAACTTTTTCTTCATTTTTCCAAGTAGGCTTAATTGCATAAAAATTGGAAGCAAAAGCTCAGACTTAAATTACATAATTATTCCCAGTTCACTGTCTTATATACCACTGACGTCAGTCACTTACAATGATTTTCACATAATTGAATATTAACTTTGGAGATTTTGTTCTTCAAAAACGACAGAAATTCAAACTAAAGGGTTGTTTTAAACCAATCACTTGTGATTTTTTTTTAATTTTAAGCCAATGGTTTACATATTTCCTTCGGTTTCTGTGAAGGGTTTTTTTGAGATAACAGTGTTTAACAAAGACGAGTTTCAGCGTCAGTAGATATATTAACTTATAACTTTGATATGTTTTAAATATTCTAAAATGTAACACATATTTTAATATACATTAAAGTTACAGGCGTTATATTTCTTCTAAGTATCAGATAACCCACATACGAACTGCTACCTACATTTGTTCTTTTTGTAATGAACTATCAAACATTTCAAATCGCTGTTTAAGTATACTGCGTGGTTATTACAAATGTGATATCTGTTTATAGAAAACAGTCTTTTCTCTGAAACAGTAGTGATAACAATCTTGTTACATGTAGACAGTCTTGCCTTCTGTGTGGTATCTGTTTATAGAAAACAGTATTTTCTCTGAAACAGTAGTAATAACAATCTTGTTACATGTAGACAGTCTTGCCTTCTGTGTGGTATCTGTTTATAGAAAACAGTCTTTTCTCTGAAACAGTAGTGATAACAATCTTGTTACATGTAGACAGCCTTCTTTTTTCTTGTATGCAGATACTAAAAAACAAGACTGTTACCCACGAATAGGGGTAGTAATAACTGTGACAATTTTTTTTTCTGAAAACTTACAACTAACTGATGCTCGACATAGTATTAAAATAAAAATAATAAGGATTACTAGTAGCTATCTAGACATAGTAAAGCTGAAACGCATTTGTTAATAATAGGTTTTTGGAGTGCGTTTTTTTATCAATTACGTTTGTTTGAGAATTATATTAGGTTCTTATATTAGTTTTCAGCTGAAGAGAAAATACTTATAAAGTAAATATGAAACCCCATAAACTAACTTGCATCAAATACTACATTATTTATATGTGCAATTATGGTTTGAATTAATTTTTTAAACCATTATACGAAATAAAAATAATAATAATAATAATAAAAACGAACAATATCACAGCATTGAAAGAACACAGTCGATTATTATTATATTCGAAACAAAGATCTGTAATTGTCCTTGTCACATGAATGCGTTATCAACGATTTATTTTTATGTTATGAACCTTTTCTCCAAACACTAAGGCTCGGCATGGCGCTCGACTCGTAGTCTGAGGGTCGCGGTTTTGAATTACCGTCACACGAAACATGCTTGCCCCTTTAGCGGCGGGGTAATCATAAGGTAACAGTTAATTCGTCGCTAAGAGTCTTACCCTGCTAAATTAGGGACGGCTAGCGCAGATAGCCCAGTGTATGTTTGTAAGATATTCAAAAACTAAGTAAACTTGAAACTGTAATTAGGAGAACATAGCTTTAATCTAAGCTCACGGTGGATTTCTATTAATACATAATAATGACAAAAGTAATTTAGTGTAATTTACTTTAAAATGTTAACCTGTGTTGGGCAATCCTGATCTTACCCCATCCCTCCAGACGCTGCCTACACACCAGACATATCGGTTGAAAACATGCACTATCATTAGTTAGATAAAATAAAATAGTTTGAAGAGAAAAAACAACCCGATTCAACCTTTCAAAAAATACCAAAATGCGCTCCTGCATTTCATGCTGTAAAGTTGCAAAACCCTCACAGAAAACGACAGTATTATATTATTATATGTGTAGAAAACTAACATATCGTAAACATACTTAATGAAACTCAAACCACACGTTTAGAAAGCATGTAAAGACATTTCATTCAATAAATAAATAATATTAAATAATAATAATGTTTCAGATAGAAACACTGTATCTTCTATTGTCGTGTTTGTATTTTAAGTATAAATGAAATTTAGACGTGATGTAATTGTTAGCGTACTGGAGTCGAGGCTAAAAGATTGATTATCTGCCGCCGTCTCTGATTTTTTAACTACTCATCACAGATCAGACAATATTGAGCAGTACCCTACTGTCCAATATCAACGCCAAGGTATTGAATCTTACTCTTATAACACACCCATACCTTAAAGTACGGGAAATACTTTTGTTGCATCACATGGATTCGAACCCAGCTATTCATCCTCGAAATCAAAAGGTCAACAGTAAGGCAGATTTGCTCCCCTAATATTTTGGAAAATGGCTTTATTGGCCCGTTCTTCACATATATTTCAAAGACTTTTTGAAGTTATTTTTATCACTTTCTCCTTGGAAGGACACACAGTTCATCACACAACTTTGTTGTATTTATATCATTTGTCTCGCCATCTGGAAAGTCAACTTAGGTTACCAGTGTTTCACCAAGTGCGTTGAGCTCAATTAGAAGTCAGATTTTTAGTAAATGTAAGTTTCAAAACACGTGTTCTGTAACTGGTTAATCTACGTTTTCACAGACAAAATGTTTATGTAAATAATTCAATTAAATAAATTAACTTTGATGAGAAAGAATAATATTTTTTTTTTATAATTTTGTATGGAAAATATTTCTTGGTCTCATTACGTGAGGAAATTTGCTGATTTTACAAAACATATTTGGTAACTTCCTGTACAATTTTTTTGTCTCACTCAAATCATTGTAAAGCATTATTTTGTATTTTAGTCATGAAATAGTTCAAGACATGCCAAGAGCATTTAACTTGCATTTGCTTGCTTTCTTGCAAGAAATTCTATACTTAAAGTCTTGGAAATATTTTAAGCTTAGCATCTTGGCAGAAACTATATTTACTTCAGAACAAGGCTTTGTCCTTTTGATTTGTTTTTTTTTGTTTGTTTTTGAATTTCGCACAAAGCTACTTGAGGGCTATCTGCGCTAGCCGTCCCTAATATAGCAGTGTAAGACTAGAGGGAGGCAGCTAGTCATCACCACCCACCGCCAACTCTTGGGCTACTCTTTTACCAACGAATAGTGGATTGGCTGTCACATTATAACGCCCCCACGGTTGGGAGAGCGAGCATGTTTGGTGCGAGCGGGATTTGAACCCGCGACCCTCGGATTAGGAGTCGAACGCCTTAACACGCTTGGCCATGCCGGGCCCTCCTTTTGCTTCTGAGATGGTTTATCTGGTGCAATGAGTTTCAGAGCGCAGATATCTCCTATCCAGTATCAGTGTATTATCTCGAAGTTAATATCGTATGTCATTAATAACTTCACAGTTAGATGATAAACATGTTAGAACAATACAATTCAAGAAAGTTTTAGAAGAAACGTAAGGTGGAATTTATTTACAAGAGATAAAATGGAACAAGAAAAACCAATGAAAAATTGAATAATTGTAGCCTGAAGGGTTTCCAAATAAACAAAATTATTGAAAATAAGAAATAATCCAGACTAAAATCGCGAGTTGAATTAAGTTATAGGAATTACAAAAAAAAAGGAAAATTGGTGTTAACAAATCAACAAGTATGAAATGATATAAAATACGAGAATAAATGCATAGAAATGGAGAAAAAAATATATATACACCTAATTTACGTTTGCTATTATAGATATTTATTTTGAAATCCTTCATAGATTTAAAAGCTGATTTTCATACTACTGATGATAAAAAATAAAGAAAGAAAATAGAAATAATTTGCAGAACGTTCAATATAGCAAAGATGTTGTTCTTGTTTATTTTTAATTAAGTACAAAGCTACACAATGGATTATATGTGCTTTTCACACCACGTGTATCGAAACCCAGTTTCTAGTATTGTAAGTCTGAAGACGTGCTGCTGTGCCGCTAAGGAGGGTAGTAAAGAACGTTTATAAAGAAACAATAATAAAACTTTGAGAAAAGAAAACCGCAAGACATCTTTGGACTTTGTAAGAAGTTAAACAAGACAGCTTAAATTACTTGAAAGATAAATGGATAAAATTTTTTGAAGGAAATTTGTTAGGACAAAAATATTTTTAATGGTGGTGGATTGTTCAGAAGAAACGAAGAGTGTATTTGAATTGCTTGAAACATAAACAAGGAAGTGAACATCGGATTTTTTTTAAAGGGAAAAATAAAAACTGGAAAGACTGATAGATAGAGGTGTTTAAAAAGTATAAGTATTTGAAATATTAACTTAACAATACGAATACGTCAATTGTATATATACTATACACTGAGTCAAAAGCACAATGAAGCAGGAATGTAATATAGAAAGTAGCTAAAAGACTGCACGTGTAATGTGTGATGTGGACTGATTGTTGAATTTGTTTTAATGCCTCATAAATTGTAATATAAACAATGTAAGAATAATTTTGGAATGGAGAAAGGAAAAATAAAAGATATAGAGAATACAATATGTATATATATATATACATATAATGGTTGTTGAAAATAAACAGAAATCCATCCTATTTTACCTAGTAGATTTAATATTTAGAAAGCATTTCAAACCAATTTAACAGTAGTTTGTTCCATATAAATTGTTACAAATTAACTGTGTTATAAATAAAACAACTGAATAGTCACTTTTTATCCACTATGTATTTATATAAAGAAATTCAATTGAAAGATAATTAGTACATTATTGGTAAGTAAATGATTTATAGACTTTGTGTTGAAATTCTATTTAATTTGATTAATGCAAATATATGAAGCAAAAATAAAAATTCAAGTATATCATAAATTATGTCCCCTTTCAAGAGGTTGGATCCCTGACGTATAAAGTATATTATAAATTATGTCCCCTTTCAAAAGACTGGATCCCTGACGTATAAAGTATATTATAAATTATGTCCCCTTTCAAAAGACTGGATCCCTGACGTGTAAAGTATATTATAAATTATGTCCCCTTTCAAAAGACTGGATCCATGACGTATAAAGTGTATTATAAATTATGTCCCCTTTCAATTGACTGGATCCCTGACGTATAAAGTATATTATAAATTATGTCCCCTTTCAAAAGACTGGATCCCTGACGTATAAACAAATTTAATTTTACTTAATTTTTTTTCTTTATCATCTTCTAAAACGTCACGTGTCCCCAACTGTACCGAACCCATTCCAACCAGCAATTGTTGTACATTTCAAAAAAAACTTTTGGAAATTTACAATAGCACCTTATCTAGACATAATGAAGTTTAAGGTGGTATTTGCTTTTTATATTTAGAACTACCGTCAAATTTCTTCAGTTTTTGAGATGGCACAGCTGGAAGTTGTAACTCTGGTCCATTTTATCACTTTTACCACAGTATTTTCTGGACTCATTCTAACCGTAGTCCCTCACTTTTTTTTATAAAATCTTGAGTATCGTAACTGATGTTTAGTTTTGTATTTATCAAATTAACATTTAAACACTTGTTTTTTTTTAATTTACTGTTCAACCTTTTCTAAAGTATTTCTGCCTTAATTAACATTTTATAACTAGCTTATACTTTCTAGATGTTTGAAAAAATTATATTTTCACAATATTTCTAGATGTTTGAAATATATATATATTTCTATTTTATACAATATTTCTATTTTATATACTTTATATATATATATATATATATATATTATATATTTCTATTTTATATATTTAATATATATATTTCTATTTTATATACTCTATACACATATATATTTTATATATATATTTCTATTTTATATACTCTATACATATATATATTTTATATATATATTTCTATTTTATATACTCTCAATACATATATATATTTTATATATATATTTCTATTTTATATACTTCTTTAAAAATAAGCTTCCTGTTTATTAACCTCACATTTCACTTTTATACAACTGTAGCCTGGTTTCTGGAACCTTTAAAGATTTCTAGTTAAGCATTTTTCGGAATGTTTTCAAATTGTTCATTTTCTTTCAAAAATGGAAAAGACGAGAGTGTGTAAGATGGAAACATTACTCACTCTTCAAATTGTGTTACTTGCACATACTTTATTTGTGTTATTTCGTACATGTTGATAACCATAAAATATCTTTTAATTTTGTCTATAGCTTAAATTTTACATCCCACAAGCTGCCAACAGTTATTGATATTCTCTGTTAAATTTATCAGAAGTGTCATTAATAAATGTTATATTGACCTAAACACCAGCTCAGGAACCACATTACGTTTCCTGTGTATGGAAAGCACCCCTAATTCCTGTGTCCGTAAGGCAAATACAATGTCAAGACCATAAGCAGCCACTCTAAGTCACATTTCGAATTCAGAGACTACACAAATTTCTTAAAACATGGTTGGTATAGATCTTCGTACAGAGTAGATCACCCTTTTCACAACTTATCCATACATCATTCAGTCAAAAAATTGTCCATTAGATGTTATTGTATAATGGTGCTAAAATATATATGTAAAAACGGCTGGTATGGATAGAGAAAGCTATATGTAGACGAGCGAACAACGTTTCGATCTTCTTCGATCATCGTCAGGTTTACAAAGAAAGAAGGAGGTAACTGGCCGATAGCTGACCACATGTTTGAAGGGGGTTGTATAATCTGGTGTAGGAATGTAGAGGGCGTGCTTAGATGTTGGATTATATTTATTAATATAGGTATAAAGATCTTCCTTTGTATTGGTTTATTTTGGGCTTAAGTTGTTGTTTTAATTTTGCGTTTGTTTATGTTTGTTTCTTTATTTAGTATTTGAGTGTTTTCTATGGTTATGTTATGTTTATTTGATTTGCAGTGTTCGAAAACGTGTAAAGGTGACTTTTTATGTTCTTTGAATCTGGTTTCCATTTTTCTACTTGTTTCTCCAATATAGAAGTCGTGGCATTTGTCACATTGTATTTTATAAATAATGTTGGAGTGATGTTTGTCAGTATAGTTTTTACATGCTATAGACCTCAGTTTTGTGCCTGGTTTTTGAATAAATTTGGTATTAACTCGAATGTCATTTTGTTACTAGTTTTTGCCAAATGTTGGTTATTTTTCTGCTGATGTCGAGAATATATGGTACGCAGCAGTATATGGTTTCGTGATTTTTTTAATTCGTGGGATATATTTACTTTTGTTAGTTGAGTTTGCTTTTTGTCTAGGTGTGTGCGTATAATGTTTTCTACGGTTTGTGGAGGAAACTTATTGATGTTGATGAAGTAATGTTTTATTTTGTTTAATTCGTCGTTAATTTTACCTGATGAGCATAGTTTTATGGCTGTGTTTATTTGGTTTCTTAATATATTAAGTTTTTGTTTTGTTTCATGTGTTGAGTCCCAAGGAATGTATAGTCCAATATGGGTGATTTCTGTTATAAACTGTGTATTTTTCTTGTAATTTTGAGGTTAAGAAATGATATTTGATTACTTCCTTCCTGTTTAGCGATTCGACAAACTGTAGCAACAGAATTACTTTGTGTTTGTATCGGGTTAGACGAATGGTATTGAAACGAGTTTTGACAATTTCCAAATAATTATTTTCTTATGAAAAGAGTCTGTATTTTCTTAACTTTTATACACAAACATTTCCACTAATTTATATGACAAGTTATTAATTCTATCGCCCAAAACTAAGATAAAGAATTTACTTATAATGCTTTTCCACATGATCTGTCTGTAACGCCCAAAACATGAGATTATTTCTAGATGTGAATGTTTTTAACATAATTCCCCAACATGTGATGAATAAACTACAGCGTTACTTTGTCAGCCTTCAAGATTTAGACTAACGAATGACACAAGATACTCATGTGTTCCATCTGCAGCTAGAATGGTACCACTGTTGCTTCCTTCGGTAAAAAGGTATCATCTAAGAGGACATATATAGGTTGATATCAATTTTTTATTGATATGTCTAAGTCCAAGTCAAAGATATAAAGAAACAAAATCTACTACCTAAAATAGATGACACTGAAAATATTTATTTCTTACACTCAAAATCTCTTCAAATCTAAATTCAGATACACTTATGTTGGATAACCCTTCACAGAAATGAATAAGATAAACACAAATTTGCATTTACGTATTGCACAGTATTAAACAAAGTTGGAATCCTGGAAGACAAGCCATCGAAATACGAATTGGTAATATTATCACATTATAGAATTTATTACGAGCCTGGCATGGCCTAGCGCGTAAGGCGTGCGACTCGTAATCCGAGGGGCGCGGGTTCGAGCCCACGTCGCGCCAAACATGCTCGCCCTCCCAGCTGTGGGAGCATTATAATGTGACGGTCAATCCCATTATTCGTTGGTAAAAGAGTAGCCCAAGAGTTGGCGGTAGGTGGTGATGACCAGCTGCCTTCCCTCTGGTCTTACACTGCTAAATTAGGGACGGCTCGGTGCAGTGGGCTAACAACCTACTCACTTAAATACTTGTTGAAGAATCCGCAAGCGATTGCGGCCCTATGTTCCTAGATGGAATCTAATGGTGATAACTAACTATAGAATTTATTATCGGTTTCCTTTTGAGACCTACCGAAGCAGCGGTAAGTCTACGGATTTACAACTCTAAAATCAGGGGTTCGATTACCCTCGGTGGGCTCAGCAGATAGCCCGATGTGGCTTTGGTATAAGAAAAACACACACACTGGCTTAACGAAATATATTTCGCCTTAATATTTTGTTACTGCGCATGCGCTCTCCAACACTCTCCTAACATGTTAGAAATGGTATTATCTTTAATCTTTGTTGATATCATGCACGATAATTTGGGTACACATTACATACTGTCCAAGTGATAGCAAATATGTATAACCATTACTTGGGTTCATGATTCCAAAATTAAAATAGTCAATTGAGGATACAATACATTTGGCATGACAGTTGCTTATTGACCAGATATTAGTCATAAGCTTTTAGATTTGGTACAGCCCATTGTGTTGTAGGATACCAAATGAGAAAATATTATATTTAGAAAAAAATATTTTCGTTAGCATTTTATTCAAATTACAACATATTTGGCAAGACTAATCTTTTCCCTGTCTTTGGAGGCATTTCCATATATCACCATTATATGACCCTGAAAGGTACCTTCTCCTTCTGATTTCCTACTTTACTCCCTGTCTTTGGAGGCATTTCCATATTTCACCATTACATGACCCTGAAAGGTACCTTCTCCTTCTGATTTCCCACTTTACTCCCTGTCTCTTTGGAGGCATTTCCATATTTCACCATTACATGACCGTGAAAGGTACCTTCTCCTTTTGATTTCCCACTTTACTCCCTATCTTTGAAGGCACATCCATATTACACCATTACATGACCGTGAAAGGTGCCTTATCCTTTTGATTTCCCACTTTACTCCCTGTCTTTGGAGGCACATCCATATTACACCATTACATGACCCTGAAAGGTACCTTATCCTTTTGATTTCTCACTTTACTCCCTGTTTTTGGAGGCACATCCATATTACACCATTACATGATCCTGAAAGGTACCTTTTCCTTCTGATTTCCCACTTTGCGTACTTTATGAAGCAAATGTATTCCTTCTCACAGACTGCATAATTTATTGCTAACACTGTTAATTTTATAACTATAAAATCGTCTTACTTCTGATGGTATAATTACAAATTCATGTTAAAATCATTGGATAACGTAATTTATATTTTGTAGTAATTTAATAATTCTACATATAATGTTTTCATTTCATCGGCTTATACATAAAATAACCCCCGCTGGTACAGTAATGAGTCTACGAATTTACACCACTAAAATCAGGGGTTCGATTCCCCTCGATAGACTCAGCAGATAGCTCAATGTGGCTTTGTTTTAAGAAAACACACGCACGCACACATGTAAAATGTGAGTAATATTATTTGTACATAATACTATGGTAAAAGCCGTGATCAAAATGGTGATGGGCCTAGACTATCATTTACATTATAAAATATGTTTAATTTAAGTACATGTGAAACTTTCTATGAACTTCATATTTCTGAAATCTATGGTTCGACGCTTTCTGATCTATATTATCTGGCCTTAATGAAGCATTTACAAAATGAAATGGATATCCATACAAAGAAGTATCGGTCAAGTTGTCAGAACAGAGAAAATAGATTTCTGTGAAAGTGAACTGTTGAAATTGATGTTGGTAAATCGTCTGCTTCGTACACTAAACAGATTATGAAAAGCAAATAAGAAGGAGTGGTAAATAAGTAAATACTTATTTACAGACATCCTAAGTCAATTTTCCAAATAAATAACTTTTTTAGCTACTTGTAATGATAAATGGAAAACATATCGAAGTGAACCGCATTTCAGTGTAATGGCGGGTCCAAATTTAAAGAGAGCAGTGTCTGTCTAAATAAGTATTTATAAATTCTAAGATATCCAGTCATCTTCACTATTTGTTAAGAATAGCCATGTAAACGGTATATGTTGCTAACACGATTTGAAAAGAAACAAGAGAAAAAAATCTAAATATTCTATTCTCTTGTTAGGGAAAAACCATTAAGTTTAAATTATTATCTTATAAATTACCTACCCTAGTAGAAGTAAATTGTACCTGTGAAATAAAGAAAACAATACAATTTATTCTAGAATGTTTAGATATTTTATAGTGTTCCAAAATCTATCACAACATGTAAAAACCTATCTCCAGAATTGGTTACTGGAGCGGTTGTATGTTCCAGGCATTTTAAGCCAGTCCCTGCGATCTCATTACTAATGGATATTTTGTTTTCTTCCAAATTTGTTCGACTCTGCCGATAAATATTCCTTTTGGAGAAACTCTGCAGGTTCAAAAAATTACAGGATTATTACTTGTATCACAAATTGAAAGTTCACTTCCTCATTTGAAGTGGCTTTTGGCCAAACTGAAACTGCAATTATTTTCATAAAGCACAACATCTGCATGATTGTATTTATATATATATATATGTATATATATTAATGTGGTTAAAACACTCTATTCGTAATCCGAGGGTCGCGGGTTCAAATCCCCGTCACACCAAACGTGCTCGCTCTTTCAGCCGTGGGGACGTTATAAAGGGACGTTCAATACCATTATTCTTGGTTAAAGAGGAGCCCAAGAGATGGCGATGGGTGGTGATGACAACCTGCCTTCCCTGTAGTCTTACACTGCTAACTTAGGGACGGCTGACGTAGATAGCCCTCGTGTAGCTTTGCGCGAAATTCAAAACAAACCAAACCAATACTGACACGCATGTTATTCAATCAACAAATTTAAAATAATGAAAGGTTAGCGAACTAAAAGAAATAAAAAGTACTACTTTCAAGATAACTGATTTAGTAATGTAATGTGCCTTAAACACCATGTTTCACACTTTAACCTTCCTAAGTAAAACGAGTGCTTACTAAAATCTCTAAGGTAAAATCCTGAACTATATACATAAATCATATATCCAGATATCACTATTATTAAGTTTATAATTTTTTACTGGTTATTATTCCAGAGCCATTGTGTAAATCATTGTTTAATTTCAATGTTGTACTTTTATATGAGTTGTATGTCAAAAATGAGTTTGATTTGTGTGAAAACAGAAACAATTCTGACTTTGAATAATTGAACTTTTATTTTTGATATAAACGTCATTGAAAATTTATAGCACAAGAATTTAAAAAAATACATTTTAAGATCTAGATGTACAAGTCTACGTATCTTGCTGTGTGTAACCTTCTATATTTGCTCAGATAGCCGCTAGAGTGAATAGCTTACACAATTTGGTAAATGCATCGTGTTCAAGAATATTTTCTAAAAAATGACGTGTAATGATTGTAACCCATTACTGCAAAATGAAATAATTAAATAATCGCCGTCCATGTACAACTGAAGAAAGTAAAAGACAATATTTTCCGAAATGCTTACCCACGAATTACGTTGCATGAAGGCTCGGCATGGTCAGATGGTTAAGGCACTTGACTCGTAATCTGAGGGTCGCGGGTTCGAATCCCCATGACACCAAACATGCTCGCCCTTTCAGCCGTGGGAACGTTATAATGTGATGGTCAATCCCACTATTTATTGGTAAAATAGTCCAAGAGTTGTCGGTGGATGGTGATGACTAGTTGCCTTCCCTCTAGTCTTACATTGCTAAATTAGGGACGGCTAGCGCAGATAGCCCTCGTGTAGCTTCACGCGAAAATCAAAACAAACAAACAAAACCTTGCATAAACTGTCTTTTTTTATTGTTAAATAATATTTATGCAGCCCTCAAGAAACTATACAACGCGTTGAGTTTCTTAAAAACGAATCCGCGATAGGAATAAAATTGGTTTAACTACATATGTATTTAGGAAAATATAATAAAATAACAGGATTATAACGGAATGTAGTTTTTTAATATTGTCCCCTGGAGGGCACAAGGATATGTCTTTGGTCTTGCGACGCGAAAAACCGTGTTTCGATGTATCTCAAGATAGCTGGTGTGGGTAATACAACGTTTATTAAAATAAGGTAAAGAACAACGTTTTGACCTTCTTAGGTCATCTTCAGGTCAAGCCGTTGTGGGCAAAGCACTGATAGCCTATTGTGTAGCTTTGTACTTACTTGCAAATAAAGTCTTTAAATATCAATTCTATAGTATATCTACAATCTTGCTGACCCGGTATGGCCAGGTGGTCAAGGCACTCGACGCGTAATCTGAGGGTCACGGGTTCGAATCCTCTTCATACCAAAACATGTTCGCCCTTTCAGCCGTGGGGGCGTTATAAAGTACGGTCAATCCCACTATCCGTTGGTAAAGGCGTATCCTGAAAGCTGACAATGGGTGGTGATGTCTTCCTTCTGGTCTTACACTGCTAAATTAGGGACGGCTAGCGCAGATAGCCCTCGTGTAGCTTTGCATGAAATTCGAAAACAAACAGGCAACGTTGCTACGCAACAAAGTGAAGATGTTATTAAACAATTTCACAAATATAGCATTTTTTATAAAACACGTAACTAAATCTACCCCAACAATTTAAATGTATAATATTTTAATCTCACTAAGTTCATAAATACTACAGTGTAACTATTCAACAATATTATCGTAATTTCTAATATATTTTCGTTCTGTTGGAAATCAAAAAGTGAAAATAATATTAAACAAATCAACAACTGCACATTTCTTCCTACGCATCTATAAAATATTGAACTATTTTATCTGATGTACAATGTATTTATCTTAACAACCGTTGCTTTGTGATCAAGATATGTTCATATCGGTACGTTAAAAGAAACCTAACAATTTTGAAACACCTGCATGAAGCTAAGACTAACTTGGAAATATTGATCAACCAAACAATACAGTTTTGCTAATTATTGGTATACGAATTTAGAAACTCATTTATATTTCATATTTTACAATAATTAGACTTTGTTAAATCATTCACTTAAGACTTTCTTTACGATTAACAATGATGTTAAGTTAAGAAAGAATGATTATAAAAAAGTCAATTATGAACTGCTTACACGACTACAATTTTATTACGAGATGAAAATTAATAATGGTATGTTAAATATTGATTTATTAATTATTTCCTATTCATACCTTTATTTAACATGTCACAGTCGTACAGTTGTAGAAAACTTAATTGACCAAATAAACCTATTCTAAATATTTTTTTCATTATTTTCTGTTATAACCAGATATCTATCCATATACGTATTTTATGTCACAATAAGAGTGATAGTAATTTTTACCCATCATTTTATTTCTAACTTTATACAGTTACCCACAAAGTGTGTGTGTGTATTTTGTCTCAAAGCCATGTCTAGAGAGCGTTGTAAATCCGTAGAATTACTGCTGTACTAGCGGGAGACTTCAGTGAGGAAGCTTTTCGATTAATTTCTAACTTCATTAGATCGGTTGGGCATGCAACACACACGTTTACAGCCTCAGTTGAAACGCTATTAATAACACTCATTTACGATATATCAATTCATACGGTATCAGAAAAAAAATCAGTATGGGAAAGTGGAATTTACGTCATTAAGGGTAAATGGAAAGTAACCATTGTAAGCATGTTAATCAGTAACGTAGTCATTGTAGCGGCAGAGAGACGTCAGAACATTTCTGAAAATATTAGGAAACGAAAACCAATAATAAAACATACAAGCAAGAATACAAATACAATGTACAATATCTTATAACAAAGATATAAAAATAACTCCGTTTAACTAATAATAATTAAACATTATTAATGTAAAAATTAATCATTTGTTTTAAAACAGAGTTATCATAGCTTTCTACATTATTTTGAACTAAAAATCAAACATTATATTATATTATATTATATTATATTATATTATATTATATTATATTATATTATATTATATTATATTATATTATATTATATTTTATTTTATTATATTTAAAATTATATTCCTCATTTACTTATATGTCGAATTTCACCTTGGTTTCAACACCGTTGAGAAACGTGCTAAAGTAATTATATGGTGGTTAGAGCGCTCGCGCGTTCGAATTTCTTCATCGAAACTGCCCATTCATCAACGAGGATAATAATGTGACGGTCAGTCATGCTTTTCGTTGGCAAAACATCAACCCAAGAGTTGGATGAGGACGGTGGTAACTATTGTCTTTCCTCCAATATATTACTTCAAAATTAGGGACGGCTTACGCAAATAGCCCTCGAGTAGCTTCGCGCGAAATGCAAAAAACAAATAAACAAGCCGTAGCAAACGTATTTCTAATAGAAAATATTAACTTGCGAATTTCACTCACTATCTTAAAACGTTTGTCGGAACTGCAATTCCCCAAATATGTAATTTTCATGTGCAAACTCCCTCTTTAAAACCTATAAAATTTATATTAAATATCCTTCGATAGAAACACATTATATTTATATCACTGAGTACTTAAAACTTTTTAATATAAGAAAATATAGACTGTCCACATTATCTCCAACACTATCGCTGTCATCTGGCCCACATCAACGAAACGTTACTTAAACCAACCACTTCGCAGGAAGAAAGATCTGACAAGGTACTAGCTGAGATACTAGAATATTCATGAAAGAAAGAAATTATAAAGGTCTTAAAACAGTAGAACAAAGTTAGAAAGTCGACAACATATCACGTGTTGTTGCCTTCAACCACTTTGACCCTAAGCAATCTAACAGAGTGCTTCCGATTATCATATATATATATCATATATATATATATATATATAACTCAAAAACACTTAACACATTCTTAAAACACATTTCTACAGCTCAGTGGAAGTCCGTGGGGGTGTATAATGTTACGGTCAATCCCAATTCGTTGGTAAAATCCTTCTAGTCTTACCTGCTAAGGGACCTATGCTACGAAATTCCAAAACAAACAAACAAACAAACAAACAAACTTCCACAAAAACAAACGCCAGGATATTCTTCACTTGCATCACAAAAGAGACAAATATTGTGCGCCACCAAGCGGCCATTCTCTTAGTAAAAATGTAAAAAAGTTCGATGTCAAACTTATACGTTTGTAAGAAATCACCAGTACTAAGTCTGAGAAATAATGAAAAACAGAAAACACTACAATATAGCGAAATCAATATCTTCTCAAACTTAAAACACAATATATCTTACACAGCGCAACAAATGCAACTATCGGTAACTGATTCGGTTTCGTTTGTTTTTAATTTCGAACACAGCTACACGAGGGCTATCTGTGCTGGCCGTTCCTAATTTAGTAGTGTAAGACTAGAGGGAAGGCAGCTAGTCATTATCACCTACCGCCAACTCTTAGGCTACTCTTTTATCAACGAATAGTTGGATTGACCGTAACATTATAACGCCCCCACAGCTGAAAGGGCGAGCATGTTTGATGTGACGTGGATTCGAGCCCGCGATCCTCAGATTACAAGTTAAGCTTTGCGCAAAATTCAAAGCAAATAAAACCAAATCGCTTTCTCTTATTATAAATCTTCAGACTCGCCGTTGTGCCACTGGTGGGCACCTATTTTTATCATTATAAATCTTCAGACTCACCTCTGTGCCACTGATGGGTACCTATTTCTATTCTTATAAATCTTCAGACTCGCCGTTGTGCCACTTGTGGGCACCTACTTGATAACTATTATTTTAATACTCTCATTTATATATGCATTATTAATTGATTTAATTTCTTAAATTAGTTATAAATGTTTCTTATTCCTGTGTTATTACTCCTTTTGTTGTTGTTAATAAATATCTGAAATGTTCTTGACATTAGTTCGTACACAAACCAGTATTCTTGTGAACCATACTTATTTCAGAACCACTTTCCACTCGGTTTCATATCGGATATGGAATGATATTTTACAATTTAGGTCATGTTCATAGACACACGTGATGTCTCACTTCCAGTACAAGAACCACGTAACTTATCAACATGCTTACAACGGTCATTTGCTATTTACCTGTAAAGAGGGACCTCTACTTTCAGAAAGTGGTTGGGCTATTGGTTCTCTTTTCTGATGCTAACTTTTCTTTGTTGGTCATGCGTGCTTTGGAATATAATGAACTCTTATGGCGTATAACATATACTTGTGACGCGTGATTGGTAGTTTGTGTGACAATGAATGATATACTGTGTTTCTTTTGACAAATGTTTACTACGTCTTACGGTTTCCATGTAAAAAATATATAATTGCATTTAAATCATATGAAATGATATATCATAAATAGTTATAAACTGAAACAAATAAAAATTATTTTAGGATAATTTCAAACACAAAGTGAAATATATCTTTTCTGAAGTCAATTTTCTGATGTTAAAAACGAAAAAATAAAATCTCTTAAGTATTAAAGAAAATTTATTAAGAAAAGAAATATATAAGACCGTCTTACGACTAAAGAGTTATTTGATATGCGTAACTTTCAAATATTATTGAAATTAAAACAGGAAAGAAAGTAATGAGACGTTTTTAGTATTATTAACTCAAAACTAACTCAAACAAGACATGTTTGTTTGTTTTGAATTTCGCGCAAAGCTACATGAGGGCTATCTGTGTTAGCCGTCCCTACTTTAGCAGTGTAAGACTAGAGAGAAGACAGCTAGTCATCACTACCCACCGTCAACTCTTGGCTTACTCTTTTACCAACGAATAGTGGGATTGACCGTTACTTTATAACGCCCCACGACTGAAAGGATGAGCATGTTTGGTGCGACCGGGATTCGAACCCGCATCCCTCAGATTATGAGTTGAACGCCTTAACACACTTGGCCATGCCGGGTCAAAACCAGATATACACGGAATGAAGAATAAAACCTGAAATACACGTTATACAGCCTAAAATATTTCATGTGAATCTTGCTTTACTAATTTATTACATTTTCTAGAAGCCATTTAATCAGTGATGTCGAGAAACCCACTTGTTGAGAAATTTATATGCAAAAACGGCTCGTTTGGGTTGAGAAAATATTTTACATAGAAGAGCGAACAACGTTTCGACCTTCTTCGGTCATCGTCAGGTTCACAAAAGGTCGAAACGTTGTTCGCTTTTCTATGTAAAATATTTTCTCAACCCAAACGAGCCGTTTTTGCATATCAAAAAGAAGCCATTTAAGTAAAGGTATATATTTGTTGTAAAATAAAATTCAAAACATGCTCCATGCTTGCCCTTTCCGCCGTGGAGGCGTTATAATATGACGTAATATAATAAGAGTAGCCAAATAGTTGGCGATGGTAAGACTAGTTGCCTTTTCTCTAGTCTTACACTGCTAAAGTAGGAACGGCTAGCGCAGATAGCTCTCATGTAGCTTTGCGCGAAATTCAAACCAAACCATTTCTGAGAATTATGAATAAATACTTTTTCGGCCTTATTTAAATACTAAAGAAATGTTCAGTAAAATTCATTAATAATAAAAAAGACATACTAGAGGCCCCAACTCCAGTAAGAGTAAGGCTTTAACTATCATTATCGTGTTATAAAGGAATTCTCTAAACCCTAACAATATGTCACAGAGCAAATCAAACTGAATTCATTAGTAGGAATACGTGCATTGGTCAATCTATGTACTGGATATAACTTTAAATAACATATTGTAATAAGAAATGTTAAAACATTTTAATGTGCTTATGGTCTTGTAAAAATCCATTAATAACTACAAAATGTTTTGCTTTATATAATTCAGCTAATGCAATTCTAAATGTGTTGAAAATTATATAAACAACCTGCTTTTGAAACGGGTATGTGACTCTCTGTTAGGTCCTGTTCGTTATATATAGAAAGACAGTGACAAGAGGGTTCTGGAACGTAAATCCTGATGTGTGATTGAAGAATTGGATGATTTTTGAGTAATGTAATCCAAATGTGCTCATCATGAAACCTGTTATGAGTTGTTTTTCCCGTTTTTGATATACAACGTGTCCATATTTTTTTCTCGTTTCGTTGATTTTGTTAACTGTATGTTCTACAATAAGTTAAATTTTTATGTTCAAAAGACGAAGCAAATATTTGCTATAAATACTTTAAGTTTATCCAATATATGATATATGTCACAGCAGTGTGAAGTTTCACACACAACACCTTCGGTTATCAGAAGACTCATATGTTGTTTTGCACCGAAAAATATTTCGCGAAGGGTTTATCCAGAGTTGAAGCAAGCTTTTACTGGGAACATGTTACAGATTATTGTTTGTTATAATTGAGATTTGAAAAGAAATGGAAAGATTCTTACTCGTGATTGCAGTTCACAATTTTTGTGAGGTCTGTAAGATTGTTCAACAATGCTGTTTGGATATCCGTGTGATTTGAAAACTTTATTGATATGGTTCGATTCGGTTTATAAATGGTCCTTGTTGCATATTTTTATGTTGCAGAAATGATTACGTTATACTAAAACGATTTTGTGTATGTAAATCAAATAGTATGTGTTAACCGCAGCTGATATAAAACCATGATGAAACTGGTCTATCAGATAATTTCTCACCTATCAATCATTTCCGACGCAAAATATTCTTTAAATCATAAAAATATCTTTTACTTAATTATGTTAAACAAAGAAATCTCGATCAATCTGGGACATAATGACTATCCAGAAAGATCCCTGCAGCACATAATACCATAGCTGTGGTAAGCAAAGTATGGAGTTTCCTATCAGCAAAGAATCCACGAATACAAAGTTCAGTGACAAAAATCTTACATATGTCTAAAACAACATTTTGTAGTGTAAGAAAGAAGGATCTACGTCTGGAAAAGTAACAAAAGTCATGTGTACAAAAATTGCTTCCCCAACACATTAATTATTAATTGAACCTATGCTTACCTCAAGCAGCTGGAGAAAGAAACTGTTATTCTTACTGTTTCACACAAGAGATATCGACCAAGATAATGGACGCAGGAACTGTGAATTTTTTGAAGCGCATGCCAGGAAACCATCCTTCTCATACACTAAATGGATCGCAAAAAGCAAAAGGGAGGAATAGTGTGCTTTGTACATGACTACCATATGGCAGAGCCTTTTGAAGTCGAAATTACACTGCAGGGTTATAGTTAAGACCCATAGTCGTCAGAAAGAGAATAGCTGTACATAATAGCATGGACTGTAAGGACATGATTAAGATACAAAACATACGTTTTAATGTAACTACTCAACTACAGTATATTGCTTATGATTCTCATTTGTGTGTTTATGTATTGGCTTTTGTAAACCGAAGTGGTAAGGTAACAGTTTTTCTCTCCGAACAAGAGCCTTTGAAAGTAACAGAGCTTAGATCTCTGTAATGAAATAGAGATGAGAAAGAAAACATGTAACTGCTTCTCTCCATGTTGCCAAATAACAAAGGTATCGTTGACGTAACATTTCTAGAGATTTAGTATGAGAGAAAATAAACTCAGAACTGTATGTTCGAAACTCTCCTTGTTAAGTTTCATCGAGAAATTGTAAATCAAGGATCCATTGCTAAAACGTTCATAATAGTCCTGAAATATGATCTGTTTATGTCAATGGTTATTAATTCTGTTAATTTTACGATAGATTAAAACAGTTAGATAGTGTTTCATTAAGTTCTACTTTTTGTGTGACACTGATAAGCACTTATAAAATTGGATGTTGATTTATATGAAACTTTCAATCAAATCACTTGGGTATATCTACACCTCTTTTTGGTAGAAATAACAAATTATCCAGAATAACTATGATGAAACGGGTACAAGAACCATGACGATATTGTAGTTGGAAAACTATCGAATGGGAAATAAGCGTTAAAAGAGTTTATTTTCTTAAATAATTTTAGGGAAGCACTTACGTCTGGGATAGTCAGAATTGGTTATCTATCTAAAAACATCTTTGTTCTTAAATTTTTTTAAAGAGTTTGCTTTTCCTTTGCTGTACTTTGGATTAGGTTTTAATCGTTTGAAGGATTCATTGTATATGTTCTGTAATACAGTGCTTTTATTCACTAATTTTATCATAACTGTAGAATAACCTTCATCTGTGAGAGGACTGATTGAAGAAACTTTCGTTTACCAGAAATGTTTTGGCGGTAAATCTATTCGTTACATCAACAGATTGTTCATATATAAAAAATAAATATCTTTCAACAGATATTTTCTTGCTAAACTGGTCTTTTGGTAAATTCTAGAGGTTATTAAAAAGGTTATGATTTATGTTCTGCGTATTTAACAACAGATAGACGACTGAACATTGAAAGTAGAACGAGGTATTAAGGAAGAATAAATATTCTTTAATTTCTTTATTGTTGCTGGAAGTATCCTTGCCGACTATATCAGAGCACATGCTAACATTTCTGGTGCTTTGAATGAAACCAAGATACAAATATTCTAATAAAACATGCATGAAAACTCGAGAAAATTACAAAAATTATGCAAGTTATTTTTCAATGCATGTATTGAAAGACCATTTAAATATTCTTTTCAGAACTTCCGACAAAAACACACTTAAACACTTATTGGCTGGCCTCAGAACAATAGTTTCGAAACACTATACGTAAATACTTATTTTCAACGATCCCTTATACGTCCATGTTAGTTGTAAGATTAACTTATTAATACGTCTCTGAGAGCCCCTATATGGAGGCTGCAATTTAATACTTTCCAGATATTTGAATTTACATAATTATTCTGTAAGAATTTACGCAAATTATTTCCAGTTCTTAAGGTTTTCCGGTTAGATCATATTTGTGAGCGTCAAAACTCCTTTCATTCCCTTTTTTGTAGGAAACTTCAAAACATTTTCTAGATTTAGTTTTACTGGGAGTCTAACTGCTACATTCAAGAGTTAAAGCATTTGGTTAATTATTGTGGAAGGAGTTAAAAAATTAAGTAATCATAAAGACATGCATAATAATTGCATATGAATTGTAAATTACGACATACATTTCATAGATACTACAGATTATTAATACGAAAGACCAAGGTAGAAATTATTAAAACGTCTTTACTTACACACCAGATAAACAAAAGAATAATAAAAATATATAATTAAAAAACTATCAAAACCAGATGCTTGAAAAATTGCCACGGTCTGGCATGGCCAGGTGAGTTAAGGTGTTCGACTCGTAATATGAGGGTCGCGGATTCGAATCCGTATCGCACCAAACAATCTCGCCCTTTCAGCCGTTGGGGAGTTACAATGGGACGGTCAATCCCACTATTCGTTGTTAAAAGAGTAGCCCAAGAGTTGGCGGTGGGTGGTGATGACTAGCTGCCTTCCCTCTAGTCATATACTGCTAAATTAGGAACAGCTAGCGCATATAGCCCTTGAGTTTTTTGCGCGAAATTCAAATCAAACCAAACCAAAAAATTGCCAGTAGGTTTGTCCTGTTGTTAACATTAACGGTAAAGAGTGTGTTGTGAATAACTGTCGATGAATAAATACGATTACGGTAGTAACACATGGTATTCTGGTTGCACATTTGTACTGTTACCTGTGTTCATATGATTTTTGTTTTCTTAGATGCATCATGCATAACTTACGAAAAATACCTTGACATCTATTAAGTTTACTATCCTTCCAAAATGGTTTAATATGTAAAATAAGTTAGGTCTGAGGTGTTCTTTAATATGTTATCTAATATCCGGTGTTACGCCATAACACATGTCATGAAATGTTTAACTACCACATTTGTTTTCAGGTTGTATTGTGTCCTTGGCTTGACTAAGATATGATTTCAAGATTTGTGAGCACAATAAACAGTTACAACATTAATTTTATTTAAGTGTCTTTCACCTCATTTGTTTCAAGTTAAGCACAAAAACTACATAAAAGCTATCTGTGTTTTCCAAAAACGGGCATCAACACTCGGTTTCTAATGTAGTAAGTCCACAGACATACCGCTGTGCCACTGTAGGAAGGGTGCCTTTTGGTCTATTCAGTTCGTTTGTTTTTTTATTTTAAAAGTAAAGCTACACAAATGGCTTCTATCCTGTGCTAGCCACGTGTATCGAAATCAAGTTTCTAGTATTATAATCTAACACACTTACAACTGAGCTTCTGGGAGGTTAACCTGGTCAGGTAACCCTTTAATAAGAGGTTTTACTATTGTACCTTTTCTACGCTTGTTATTTTGCTTTGTGAAATAAAATGCTTCAAGTGCCTATTATCTTTCAATATTTCAGTGATATGCCTAGTTTAAAAATATTTCGAAGTTTCCATAACAAGCTCTGCTACCGTCATTGAAACTAAAGAGACCATAGGACTATAGCCGTACAATGGATTTATTGGTAATACTGTTCATTGTATTGGAACTTTATGGCATCAAAGCATGATTTTATATGCATGTTCACAAAGTTTCGTTTATCCTTAACATTTTTTTTTTTATTTTAAGCAATCCACAGCATATTGAATTATTAAACAATACTAGAACGTCACAATCTTTTAAACAATCCATCAAAGAGCAATTGATTGATTGTATGAGAGTTTTAAGCACACTCTTTAATAATGGAATTCAAACAACTATCGTAATGAAATTATATATATCAGTAAATAAATAATGACTTATGATAAGACTTTCAAACAGTTCATTAAATTAACTATTCCAGTGTCCATATATGTTAAAGCAAACTTGTTTTGTTCTTTAATAAAAGTCTTAGTGCTAACATGTTGACTGTTTAAATACTTTTAAATTTTATAGGTTTTGCACAGTTATAAAATTATCAAATATTATTCTTTATTTGTTTCTGAATTTCGCGCAAAGCTACACGAATGTTATCTGCGCTAGTCATCCAAAATTTAGCACTGTAATACTAGAGGAAAGGCAGCTAGCCAACTCTTGGGTTACTCTTTATCAACGAATAAGGGACTAACCGTCACATTGTAACCCCATTCCACGGTTGAAAGAGGAAGTATATTTAGTGCGACGGGGAATCAAACCCACGACCATCAGATTACGAGTCGAGCGCCCTAACCACCTTGCCATACCAGGCCAAATAATGTGTCTCGTATTTAATTTTTATTTTTGAAATTTAAAGTATATATATATATAATGAAATCAGAGAAAGATATTCTACTGGACTTACTGTTACCAGATGGGATAGAAAGTTCCTGCTTAAACATTATGTGAAAATATTATTTCAAAAAATAATGCTTATGAGAAAAAATAAATGTGTAAATTTTAAACACATTAATAAAAATATACACATTTCAAAATGTCAAGATTGGTGTTAATTGAGTAAAGAACAAATGAAAAAAATATTTGAAATTTCCAATATTTCATTGGTGTTACAATTAGTTGTTTTGTAAGTTTTCGGTTTAAAAGAAATTAAGTTTTAATCTTCGAGCACATCTTAAATAGAAAAAGATAAATGAAAAAAAAAACAATTTCTGCAGAAAATATTTATATTTTTTTATTCATTTATTTATTAATAAAGTGATGAATGTTCTATCTGAAAAATAAAAAATTAATATGAAAATGTAAGATTATGTTGTACATTTAAATTTACAAGTTCTGAGAGATAAATACAAAATATTCAATAGATAAAATCTCCTGTTTTTTAACATACACTCTAATAAATAACAACTTACAAAATTTGTTTTCAATCCAAATGATAAAACCTTTAGCAGACTCGTAGATAAGAATTATCTGTAAATGATAAGGAAAAAGCTGTCTAATACTTATAATTATCAAAAACTTGAAACTGAAATCATAAAAGTCCTTCATCTAACATGATTTACACTACGTTCAAATGTTTACAGACAAAAATTGAATTATTTTAGACAATTTAACAGATACATTAATAAATGTGATTGAAATTTATTCAGAAAGAATGATTTATATGAATGTCACAAAATAGTGTCGTATTTTGTTCAAATCTGTTATATCTCAGGCATTTTTAAATAGCATATTTTAAAACCAACAGACTTTCTAGCATAAAAACACTTATTCAAGTAAATGAAATGTTACTTAAATATTATGTTCAATTGTATAACAGTTATTCAAGATACAATGAAAAATTACCGAAAAATGATCATTTTATGAAGATTGGTTTAGTAACAATAGAGTAAGAATATATCATAATAATTGTGCTCTAATGCATTGTATCAAATTTCAGCATTTTGATTCCATGGCAAAAGATTTGACTTCATAAAACGTTTCAATGGAAAACGTAAGTAACAAAGTTCGTAAAACGTGATCACTTATTTAACTTGCATGTTGTATATTACATACACGTTTGTACACATACACACAAATATCTTTTTTTGGAAAATTAAAATATCCTTAACAGAGTTTCAAGATAACCCATCCAAACAAATTTATTACGTTATTTCTGCTGTTTATAAGATATTTGATACGAAATAAAACATTTGTACACAGTAGATTGAAAAGGTGCAAGAGAAATGTATTCTAATCATTTATGTTTATTTTATTCAACTAGGATGCGGAAGGAGGAATATCTGACATTTCTTAAAATCGTAGATAAGAGAAGATAATTAGTGTTTAAAAAGCTACCTTCTAAGATTTGTGATCAAATCATATTTTCTCTTGATTTAAACAATGTTTGCTTCTAAAGGCTCAAACATATTGTATAATTTATTTTATTATTTGAATCTAAATAGAAAATACTCAGAACGTGATCCGAAATATTTTATTAATACATAATACATAATATACCTTAATTACCCATTAAAATCTAAAGAAAAATTAAAATTTTAATAACACAGACTTCTAGATTCTGTTATCTTCTATCTGTGTGACTTCAAAGGTTTTAAAAGAGTGACTGATTTAAACCACGTTCCACTTAAACTCTATAATTAATCAATTTTAGATCAAAATGAATAATTAAATTTTAGAATACATACATATAACAATGACACTTCAGTAACTGGTATAATTTATTACCCTTTGATTATAAATGGGTGTATTGGCAGCCGCTTTACGAAGCATCATTCGAACTTTGAGTGACTTATTTATCTGATATAGATGACATTAACTTCAGTGTTTTATTAATTTGTGTATAGAATTTCATTCTTGCTTCAGGATATGTTATTTTACAGTTATTTGTTTTGTTATTTTACTTTAAAAATCTCCGTAACAGTAACATGAAATCAACGGCTCACTTGTTATCCTAATTTCAGAATAATTTCCGAAAACTAATAACAAATGTATAATAAACAACACTATAAACTGTACATGAAAATTAATTTTAACTTTACTCAACTGAATTTGCTTAGAAACAAACATGCATTTATATAATGTAATCAAAAGTGTAAAATACATTGAAACGTAAATAAATTTTAACATTACTAGTGGCTTTGCGTATTAATCACTTTATCGTTGGTTAAAGCAACGCAAAAGAATACATCTGTATCATCACGTAACTGTGACACTTCGATTCTTTCTATAAAACCATTCTATATGATATAATATGAAGTACACGATCTAAAAAATAAAACTTAATGTGGGGATTACAAATCGGTTTTGGCATGCACAGTTTGGAGGTAAGTTATAACATGTTTTTCGATAATCTCCAATTTTCTTTTTTTTTAATGTTTAATAAAGCAACATTCTTGACGTTGTGGAATGCTGTATTCAAACTTGTTTAGAGCCAGTACCTCTAAACGCGTATGTTTTAACCTGAATATTTTTCTATAGTAATATAGCATCTCTTTCAAACTGTATATAATTACACAAAACAGCTTAAAGAAGTTTTATCCTATTCAGTAAAGACATACGATTCGATTTACCTTTCCTCGTTGTCTTCTCTGGTCAGACGCCTCTGTGTCTGTGAGTCAGATAAACTTTTTGTCATTGACTTCATAAGCACGAGTGGGTGTGTCTACTTGCTGCCTTATTCAACATCTTTAACTAACATCATAAACAGTTGCAATAATGCACATAGAGAAAACATCCTTCAGTCGAAGAAACATTTGCACTCTTATGCATAGTCATTTATAGTAATTTAGAGGCATTTCGTGGATCTGCTACACTCTACGTAAAGTGACGATCTTTTGACCTCGTTTTATATGGGCAAACGTTCTTAGCTAGCGCGCATTTATAAGCCTTGGCCTCGCAGAGGTTCGTTGCATAGTCTAGGCACGTGCAGGAACAACAAAATAACTACTTGCGATTCCTGTACCGGTTAAAGAGACAGGCGGATCTTTTGCATAAACGGGAATACAAATTAAATATCTCATTTCCTAAATCTATTGAATGACATCCTAAGAAGTGGATATTTATATGCACATAGCTTTTTGGTTAGTATTGTTAAAAACGCTCCAATAATTATACTAACGTGATCAAATGAAAGCATATGATATATATACATTTTGACTTAATTATGCTATTCTATTGGAAAGTTATCTGGCGAAATTTTATTTGTTGTTGTTGTTATTGTTTTGTTTTTATTGACTTTATCCACTACTTATGGGAATTGGAGTCTTCAACCAGAATAACACCTCATAAATATGCGAGCTGACCTAAAAATCCAGTTACAGTTGCCTCTAATTTTAAACTACTGACCTAAGTAAGGGAAGTCAGCGAGTCAGGATCCGACTTCACTTGGCTCTTTAACAAAAGGAAGGGGTTGACTGTCACATTTATAGCACACCGAATGCTGAAAGCGCGAAATGTGTTGAACGGCATCGCATCTCCAGACCCATTATTTCGATCCTCTATCCTAAACGTTAACCCTAGGCCACGCCTAACCGAAAATAGGTCAGTATCATATTATGAGTTCATGAAGTGAAAATAAAGACCAGAAAGAGTTGCTGTAATTCTAACCTGAAACAACCTACAGCATCAGACTCATAGCTACTGTTATTTGGAATTACTTTTCTGTTGTTTTATGAGCATTATTGCTTCTTATCACATTGTTTTCTTAAATGTATCTTAACACTAAGTGCTTTTACTAATTTGCATATGTTTCTTTACCTAAACCTAAAAGTATTGCTCTAACAACGTTTCGGTTTCAAATATTAAAACGTCATGTCTTTTTTTTTATTAAGGTTTTGATTATTTTTAATAGTCATTCAGCAATACCATATTTATCGTTCATTGAATATAAAAAGAAACATACATGTTGAAATGCTCCTGTTTAAAAATTCAGAAAGATTGAAACTTCAGAATAAACTATTTCCAGTAACGTTCTCTTAAACTAAACGTTATCATAATGTCGGTATTTTCTGTTTATATAATTTACAGCTGATTTTATATATTTTGAGATATATATGATATCTAAATATAATACAATTAATCGGAATCATAGGTACATAATTTGCTGTGCTCTTAATGTAAATATCCTAACAACATCGAAATGTTTCTTTTATTCTCCAAGACCCATCGATGGTAAAGTTAACTGAAACATGGCTTTTAGATTATCCACAACTGATGTTTTTGAAGTTGAAAATTACTATCATTAAATAAAAATATGTTTAGATTCTAATTGAATTTACATGAAAAGATAAAAACAATAATAACAATTAAATTAGGTTTTTAAGCTCTATTTTCCTTAAAAGCCTAAGAGTAATAGGTTCGTCCCACGATGAAACACTTTAAAAACTGTATTTCATGGCAGAAAGTTTAATGCAAATATCTTACTCTTCAATGACAACCATTTTTAATGCTTCAGTTTTAGTTTCTTCTAAACATAACAAGGAAACTAAAATACATTAACTCATTTGTTTTTAATAATCACTGTTGTTATTGTTTTTTTGTATCAGGAGTTGCTAACTCGCAACGTTTATTGTGTACCATTTCGAGCGTGAGCTGATACGTAAGTTTAGCGCCAACGTACCTAACACGAAATTATTCCGATTGTTCATTCGCTGAGACTACGTGTGCTTATAACTTTGATTTGCATTTGTACAAATTACCCATTTATATCTCTCTTCAGTTTCTTCTATAAGCCTTTGTTCTTTTCACTTATTATTTGCATTGTTGGCTTATTTATATAGACTTCAAACTAAATAAAATCTTCCTAACCGGTGGTTAAGAGTGGTGTAACTGTTAGCATATTCTGCTTGTGAATGCGTAGTTAAAACATTTACCGTATAAACTTGCTCAGTTCTTTGGGGTCTTCAGTGTGTTGAATCAGACAAGAGCTGCCCAAGAGTGATATTACAGTAGGTGCTGAAGGATAGCTGGTTTTGTTTTTTTTGTCTAGTTTATCATTTCGAAATTAGGGACGATTGTACGCGGGTTCCAATTGCGCAACTGTATGGAAAAACTCTGAAACAAAAAAAAATAAACTTGTCAAATCTTGTGACACATTAATGAATTGTTGCTGAATACATAGTTAATTACAATAGTATTAAGCTATGGGTTATTACTTTCTAATCACTATAGGCTTTAGTTCTGTAATGTAATGATTTACGACATTAACCACGTTTAGGGAGTTTGTTGTTCATTAATTCATTCGCTTATAATTTTTCGTTACAATCTATTTTTCATGACAAGTTGTTAATAATTATTCTTAAAGATCTGCTGTTTCGTTTATTTTAGAATGGTTTCCATTAGAAATCAGATGTATAAATCTTGTAATAAACCTCTGTTATGTTTTTGTTTGTAAATTCCTGTGATATAAATTCCTATAACCAAAAACATAGGTACTGGATATTCTTTGGGATATTCTTAATAAATGACTTAAGAGAGGACACAATATGTATAGGATTGACGTTATTTTACATACATATTAAGTATTTAAAAATAAGTTTATTTCCTTTTTTCATATTACTTACTTTACTTAAATACCTGTGGCTTACGTTCCGGTTTGGAGTTGTGTTTTGGAGGCTTTCTTTCGTTGCCTTCTCAAAATACAGCCTGTCATGACGCTGAACGTGGTGTTACACATTGCTGCACTTATCAGTGTATACAAGATTTAATCTTCGCTCACCTATTATCTAAATTTTTTATACTGATTTTTTTACTAATGATAGAATCAAAAAACGTGCTTTGTCACTCCCATTTGTAAGTTTTTCTCTCCTAAACTAATCAGTAGATGGCTATTCAGATCTGCTATTCGTTTAAAGCGATTTAAATACACTTCTTTATCCAGTAATTAAATTATTTTAATAAAAATTACATGCAGGTTAAATTATTCAATCTTGTAAAATCGAGACATAGTCATTAACTAGGGTGATAATTCATAGATTGTTCCATTAGAAGAGATTTATACGATAAAGGTTAAGGTGTTATATTTAGCTATGTTTTTTTTTATTGTTGTTTAATTTAGCACACTTCACATGATTATTCCATACGTTTACTAATAATTAATTCCACTGAAATATGCCCGGCATGGCCAGGTGGGTTAAGGCGTTCTACTCGTAATCATAGGGACGCGGGTTCGAATCCTCATCCTACCGAACACGCTCGCCCTTTCAGCCGTGGGGACGTTACAATGTGACGGTCAACCCCTCATTCGTTTGTAAAAGAGTAGCCCAAGAGTTGGTGGTGGTGGTGATGACAAGCTGCCTTCCCTCTAGTCTTACACTGCTAAATTAGGGACAGCTAGCGCAGATAGCCCTTGTGTAGATTTGCACGAAATTAAAAAAAAACCAAAACAATCCACTGAAATAGTTTGTGAGCGACTATACAATTACCTAACGTTGTTTATAATTGATAATATTTATAGATTTTACTTTTAAAATGGTTAATAGAGCAAGCAAATAAAGAAATATAACTTAATGAATAAACTGAAATATATTTTTAATTTATACGTTTTGTAAAAGTTTCCAGTTCAGTTAGGAAGACTACACTGCTTACAAGAAACTCCTACAATAAATTTTAGAAAAGTCAAGAAATTTTCTTCATTCATGTAATATAACTTATTTTCTGATGGTTTCTAGTTTTATTTGTTTACAGTACTGATGTTTTATGGTATATGTTATTCATTAACTCGTTTCAAGCGTAGAATATAGCCATGCGTAACAAAGCAAACATATTATAGTTTTTATAACAAAGTTGCTTAATGTTGTTGAACATACCTGACCATAATATTTTTGTCTTCTAATATTAACTTATTTGTGCATTAGAATACTTGGTGGATATGCCTAATATTACTTATTTAACAAATAAAATTGGATGTCTAAATCATATATAGTGGATTTTTATCAATAATTAGATTGGGAATGATATATGGCACGTTTACTTTCTTGATATAAAACTTCAAATTTCACCTGTAGAGCTTACGAATTTTGTAGCAAAGCGTATTTTTATTCAAAACTAATTTCTAAACACATTTCGATCTAACTGTATCCAGGAACTAAGCATACATATAAATATTTACGGAGCCGATATATTCACGTGACACTTAAGAATGCACCAACATATTTGTGTGATCAATCTATTCATGTACCAGATAGTGAGTGCTCAAGGAAATTCCTTCACATTTTATCAACTAAATGTCAGTAAAATCCAGTAAAGTGAAATTGAAGTTAAACTCTCATGTAAAGCATAAGGTCTCTAGATGTTCTTTACAACTAATGGTTAATCAATAACTCACAAACTGTTTGTTATGCAAGTTACTTTTTATATTAATCAAATCGTGTCGAGATAATAAAACGTTATAAGCAGGAACTCCAACTCTTGTACATTTAGTTTTTAATTGAAGACGAACAAACTCACAGTGTGTTTCAACTGACAGACAACATTACGTCGTCATCCAACATTTCTTGGTGAAGTTATTGCCTCCT
The DNA here is from genome assembly GCF_004210375.1 of Tachypleus tridentatus. Taxonomy (NCBI): domain Eukaryota; kingdom Metazoa; phylum Arthropoda; class Merostomata; order Xiphosura; family Limulidae; genus Tachypleus; species Tachypleus tridentatus. The sequence continues at coordinate 48,037,176 of NC_134836.1, forward strand.
TGATTAATGCTTCGTTTGATTTTACGCATATCGTTGTTAGAATTACTTAATCACTATACTGGAATGTCTTGGATATCTCCATTCGGTTTGTGTGTATTTCTTTACCAAATGTATTTTCTATTAATTCCAAAAGAAAAAAAATAAGCCCATACAATTAAGACAATTTTCCTGCACAGTAATTTTGCTTTGTTTGTAATTAAGAACAAATTTACACTGCTTCCCACACGTATCGAAACCCGATTTCTAGCGTAGTATATCGACAGACGTCGCTGTGCTACTTGGGGTGGGGACAGTAATTTTGCTAAATTTATCGTGATGGTTTCATTTTCGCAACAAATGTTTTAAAACCTGTCGTTACACAATATTTTGTTTTAAAACCTGTCGTTACACAATATTTTGTTTTAAAACCTGTCGTTACACAATATTTTGTTTTAAAACCTGTCGTTACACAATATTTTGTTTTAAAACCTGTCGTTACACAATATTTTGTTTTAAAACCTGTCGTTACACAATATTTTGTTTTAAAACCTGTCGTTACACAATATTTTGTTTTAAAACCTGTCGTTACACAATATTTTCCTACCTTGGTTTCGTGTATACTCTTTTATCTATACTTATATCATTAATAGTTTTATGGAGTTACGACTTGGAAACGGGAAAGACATCGAATTTAACAATTTTTTCGCCTATTTACTTATATTTGTGTATTTCACTACACTTGAAAGAAGTTGCCAGATCCCTCTGATTGAAACCGGTAAGTCTTTAAATTCAAAACGCTAAAATTAGAGACTCGATTCCTCTCAAAAGACACAGCAGAGAGCCTGCCGTGGCTTTGCCCTAAGAAAGCACACTCAGAATTTACCAGGTGGTTTGATATAAAATGGGATTTACCATAGTTAAATAAATATATACATGCTATATTGAGTAAACTATAATTAATTACTTCACTCGCTCCAAAGGTGAAGAATACATCCTTAAAAGTGAATTTCAAGTATATCATACTTTTGCAATCTATGCACTGCAGTGTTAAGTTAATAATTACATTAATAAAAATTAAGTAATGCATTTATAAGCTTCATAATGATGTAGTTTTAGTGCTAGATAGATTAAAATTATCTGTACACATTTCTCTAAATTTCATATTGCAGAATTAGTTGTGTTTACATTTGAAACTCAGTGGTGGATTTGATTTGTAACGGTCAAAGTTATACACTTTTTCTATTGCGGTGTAAACAAATACAGGAAATACAAAATTATATATTAGGTAAAATATTTATCTTACATAAATACCAAATCTTTTAGCAGTCTCTCTTGCGCACCTACTGCTGTGAACAGCAACTGACCACAAGTTACTTTCCTTGATGATTCGAAGTTGCTTGACGTGCGCATGCCTGTTTCACAGCAGGTGGAAATGTCAATGTAACGAGCATGTGCTGTGGGTTTCCTTTAGTGGGGAAGTACATGCTGGGTAAGTTACAGGTGCCCGATTTTTACTCAAGTTGAAGTTCTGTGTCGTATACTAATTGTGCCACTTTTAAACGTCACATTTATTGCTTCTCTTTATTGCATTGGTTTAGAATATTATTTATGTAATACAACCTACGTTGTTTCTAGGTGTGTATTTATTACTATCTAATTAAACCAAATTTTATATAATTTATTATGTTTAATAAATTAGATTAGAATTTCAGTTGCTGCAACCACGGAAAACAATCTGAGGAGTTATTTTTGTCAGTAAAATTACATTTGTTGATTTTGTTTGTTTAGAATTAAGTACAAAGCTATCTGTGCTTTGCCCACCACGGGTATCAAAACTCGGTTTTTAGCGGTGTGAGTCCGCAGACATACCGCTGTGTCACTGAGAGGAATATTTGTTGCTATTTTACTTACCAGTTTTGTTGCGTGAGGTCAAATATAGTAACTTGCAAAAATATATATAATGTCCTTTTTGTTGCTACCTGGTAGCGTTACTTAGAGTCACGTTATATCAATACAAAGAGTGATTCCGCTATGACTCACGCACCAAACAAATGGCCCACTATGGCCAGGTGGGTTAAGGCGTTCGAGTCGTAATTTGAGGGTCGCGGGTTCGAATCTTTGTTGCACCAAAATGCTCGCAGATAGCTCTCGTGTGGCTTTGCGCAAAATTCAAAAACAAACAAAACAAATATCACAATGGAAAGAATTCGTACTTTTACAATGAAGCCATGTGTTTTCACGTAAATAATACATAGAAACGTGGTTTAAATTGTAAATTGTAACAGATTCGAAACAATGCTTAAAACATGTCCTGACATGACTTTCAAAAAACGTTTGCAAATCTTAAAAATAATTTTGTTCCCGATTTATTTTTGTCACAAAATTCAAATCAAAACAAATAAATATAGCGAGAGACTGACAAAAAACCGTTAGTGTAAAATGTATGTGTATGTATCAGCATTCTCGATCTTCACATCTCTAATAAATAGATTATAAAATTATACTGTTTGTATCGTCAGTTTAGTGATAAAAAATAAATGGGCAACAAAATTTTATGTAAGATTTCCCTTTTAAAAAATATATATGCCTAAACAAGGAAATTATAATATTGAGTCCTTGAATGCTTTTATTCTAAGACAATACGATTATTTAAATGCCCAAATGCTCTATGAATTATTAGTAATCAAGAAATGTGGACACTAATGTCATAAATACCTATAAAGTATTCGTATTAAGTACTTTCTGTTTTATTTTTTTTATATTTATTACTACTCAACTCATTATATTAACGTACAAAAATAATTCTTTGAAGCAATCAAGGATTATAGTACCATTACTTGTCATGGTACTTAATTTCATTTCCCTGTAGTTCAGTCACATTTAACTTCAATGGTCCTTTTTTTCCCTGAATCTTTATATTTGACGGTGCAAGTGAAAAGTGCCCTAATTTTCTCATAATAATTGTACGTTTTCTGTTACTATTTTAACTTCAGGTATATAGCAGACGTAAGAAGATGAAAAATGAAAACACGTAATATTTATTCTTATTTAAATATCTGGATTTTGGGTATTCTTATATTGGATACTTTTAACTAGTCAAACAAAATCAGTGATACACATTAAAAAGTTAATACATTAATTTATTCAGCCATGAATTTCCTGATCGCATGGGTAGTTCTCATGAACGAAAGACAATCTGCTTGATTGCTTTTTCGGCACCACACTTAGATTTTTAATTTAAGGCCTCGTTTTTATGAGAGATAAGGTTCGAAGTTCAAAAGGTCATTATAGGCAAATTGGTCCAGTAGTTAGGTTTCAGTAATATCAAAATCAACTCATTACACTCAACATAGTAAGCTAAGCTTAACGCTTTGGTATTATTTATTTGTTCATTATTCAGTTTTGATTTAGTTTAACAATTTGTCAATATTATCTATAGTGTATCTACCTACGAAACAATATTCCTTCCTACAGCAAACGATACCAGAAAAACTAGGCTCGGCATGGCCAAGCGTGTTAAGGCGTGCGACTTGTAATCTGAGGGTTGCAAGTTCGAATCCCCGTCGCATCAAACATGCTCGTATTTTCGGTAGTGGAGGCGTTGTAATTTGACGGTCAACCCCCCCCCCATTCGTTGGTAAAAGAGTAGTCCAAGAGTTGGCGGTGGGTGGTGATGACTAGCTGCCTTCCCTCTAGTCTTACACTGCTAAATTAGGAACGACTATCAGAGATAGCCCTTAAGTAGCTTTGTGCGAAATTCAAAAAACAAACAAACCAGAAAAACTTATTTATAACGTAAGAAACATAAAACAAAATTCTCGTTTAATTTTCATATCGAAAACACGCTGCGATTAAATAGTACAAGAGTAACAAAAATAACACGATAGTTGACATTTTAAAGAGGTTTAATTATATAGTTGATCAATAACCTCCCTCTTCCCGGTGAGACAATATTAAATTTAAGAACTTACGATGATAAAACTCAGGGTTCGATACCCGGTGGTGGAGAGAGCACACGTAGCTTTTAGCTAAACGTCAACAAGAATCGATCAATTATTAGTCTTAATATCACTTAGAGGCATAAAATAAATATATTAGTTGATATTTAAGACTCACGTGAATTTTACTTTAAACATCAAAATTATTTAAAATTTTCTACAGTTTATGAAACTCCTAAATTTCTGTTTTTTTTTTGTTTTTGTTTAATACAATTTATATCAGAAACTGAACACAGTGTCTGAAAGTATACTAGTAAAATCATCGAAGAAAATGGTGACAGAAATCACCTGTGTCTTGTTTCATCAAGAATGGAAATTACGTTCGATTGAACGTACTTCTTGTTATCACTTTCATTTTACTTTGTTCCTTAATTAATTTGGACCAAAGATGTGTAAAAAATCGCACTTCAGATCTTTCTTCTTTTTTTTTTTTTCTCCTACGAGTCGTTACCACGAAGGCCTTTTCATCAGCACCAGAGATGATCAGCTTTCGTGGATGATAAAAGAACTTTATCTCAAAGGCAATATATATATGCAACATAAGACTATAAATTAAGGTACCAATGCCATAGGTTTGCGAAGCATGGAAAACCAATTGGAAAGTATAAATAACGTATCAGGTAAACGTTTAATTCATCGTTCAGTTCAACTGATGACTTCTGGTTTCTAGCGATAGGGGCTTCCTGACTAGCTCTGGCTTCTCACAGACGATAGATGGGTATGTAATATAAATTTTATAAACATATCTGATTTCAAACCTGTACTGCAAGATTCAAAAGTATTTGGAAAACATATTGTAGTCTATCAATATTACTAGCTTTAGCCATCAAACTGTAATTCCTGCTTGTATTTACTGCACTTGTGTAGAGTGTATTTTTTAGAAATATTTTAAGAACGTTGTGTTACTAGATTCTTTAAGCAAAAGAATCTCCTAAACTCGTTTTATCAAGAAAATCTCAACTTGTGAATGTTTAAAATAAAAAAACAAAAACAAATTATTTTTGTCAAGATGAATATAACACAAAACCATCTAATCAAAAACAGTGAAAAAGGTGGGTGTAGCCAAAAAAGGATTTAATATGTGACTTAAAGGAATAAAATCATAGTTCTTGGCCAAACTGGTATTACACTGACATGACAAGAATGTTGCAGTAAATATTCATTCATCAGTTTACCTAGCCGCGTTTTTGTTAAACTTGGAACATAATGGTGGCTAAAACAAAATACACAGACTAGCAAACTAATGAATGAATATTTACTGTAAAATTATTATCAATACTATAAGTGTAGCTACCAGTTTGGTCGCAAACTTTGCTTTTATTCCTTTAAGTCGCACGTTAAATTATTTTTAGGCCGCACCTTTTTCTTTCACATATAAGGTGTTTTTGGATAGATATCATGACCTTTTTCGGTACATACCAACAAACTACAGTAAGTAAGATAGTGTTACTCAATAGTAGCCAACATTAACTTTAAGATCGCAACCCCATTATTTGGAACTGAACTATACTTTACAGAATCAACAAGATGCTTTGAAACAGATGGCAATAGTTTTCCTTTCTAAAACAGTGTTAGCAACTTCCTTCACATTAACGCCATGGAATCTATACTACCAGTTTCTTGCGATCTCCCGCGTACACTCAGTACAGCCGTGTGAAGCATTGTTATTTACGCTAATTGTTTAATCTAATATCACGTGACGCTAAACGCTCTTTTACCAAGAGTATTTCATAAAATTTAGCAAATTTCTGCTTAAAAGTTGGCAATGAATAATAAATAATAACCGTCCAATGGTTTGATCCTTCTGAATACTTAAACTAGTAACTGCTAATTTAGTTCACTTGGCCTAACCAGTAGTTATGTATGTGCATGTACTTTCACCGTATAATTTTGCTGCTCTAAATCAGAAGTGTCTGATTCATTCGAATGATATGAAAAAAATTAAAATGGTGTACCTTTATTAGTTGGAGCTGTTTGATTGATAGCTCACATGTCTTGTTGTTGTTTTGAATTAAGCACAAAGCTACACAATGGGCTATCCGCTCTCTGCCCACCACGGGTATCGAAACCCGATTTTTAGCGTTGTAAGTCCGCAGACATACCGCTGAGCCACTGGGGGCTCGCATGTCTTATTGCGTAAGCGTAAGCAAATAATTTGGTCACAGTTGAGTTATTTTAATGAATAATTTTTTGTATGTGTGCAACTAATTGTGGATTTTGAAGATCTAGAAATGTATTTAAATTGTAAAAAAAAACATGAAAGTTAAATATGTTGTTGTTGTTTTTCAGTTAAACTTTGTATAATTTCAGTACCAAGGCAATAAAAGGAAGAAATTCAATCAGAATTAGAAACTATATTTCTCATGTATTTCTTATTTGATTGTCTTGAAGTATGGTATGCAAAGTAAGAATCGAGTAGAGCAGATCCACTAAGAGTATGTGTTTGTTTGGATTACTACAGTTTGAGTTATAGAAAGTTGGTTTGTTTGTTTTTGAATTTCGCGCAAAGCTACACAAGGGCTATCCGCGCTATCCGTGCCTAATTTAGCAGTGTAAGACTACAGTGAAAGCACCTAGTCATCATCACCCACCGCCAACTCTTGGGCTACTCTTTTACCAACGAATAGTGAGATTCACCGTCACGTTATAACGCTCCACGGCTGAAAGGGCGAACCCACTTGGCAATGCCGGGCCTCCAGAGAGTAGGATATTGCTAAATTATCAATCATGCTAATAACGCAGTGTATCCTTCAGGTTATTATGGCTGCACGAGGTGTGTCTTGATAATAAAATACAACAAATGTTCCAGATTGTTGCTCATAATTTTAACCTACCTACTGATTAAATTAATTATTCGCTGCTCACAAATAAAACAATTCCTCCACAATAATACAAATACATAACAAAAACAAACAAAAACACATTTTGTTGTTTATCTTAATCTTGAAATTAGTTTCTTTGTTTGTTTGTTCTTTATTTCTCGCAAAGCTACACGAGAGTTATCTGCCATAGCCGTCCCTGATTTAGTAGCGTAAGACTAGAGGGAAGGCAGCTAACTAGTCATCACCAGCTTCCGCCAACTCTTGGGCTACTCTTTTACCAACAAATATTGGGTTTGACTGTAACTTACAACGCCCCCAAGGCAGAAAGTGCGTCTTAACTACCTGGCCATACCGGGTCCATTTGAAATTAGTAAATTGTTCATGTGTTGTACAAAATTACTTCACCCATGGCAGTTTATTTGATAAAATGGATGTGAATGCAAACGGTTTAGGTATCACAAACACATACAAATAAACAAGCTGTTAATGTAACCGAATTTATAAAGATTAATTATGAGATGTAAAGATAAATCAAACAGATGGTAAATAATAATAATAAAATTTTGTAATTCAACATTCAAATGTAGAAATATAAAAATTAAAAAAAATATCCATCGTGTTAAAAGAATTGTTCCTTTGTTTTACGATTCTTAGCGCAAAGCTACATAAGGAGTACCTGTGTATAGCCCGCCCTAATATTGAACTGAAAAAGTAGAGTAGCAGCAAGAAGTCCAGATGAACTAACTTCCCACGAGCTAATTTCGTCCGGCTGAATAGCAGGATTTGACCGTCGTTCTTAGAGCACATCCAAGGGCAAATAGTAAGTAACGCGTTATTTCAGCAAAGAGACCCAAGCTACGAATACTCTTTAATCACTAAGCGACGCCCGACCCATTATCGAACGGAACGGTTGAAATACGTTAGGAAACTATTTCTTTACCATATTCAATAGTTCATTTTAATAACTTTATGCAAATAATAAAAATAATTTCATCTTACATTTATAAGTACTTAATATAGAGGTTTTTTGAAAGATTGTAGGATTTATATGATTTAGTTCACTACGCCAAAAAATTATATATTTACGGCGAGTTATGTAATCATATCACGCGCACGATATCACTTTCAAAGTCAAGTTCGTTTCAGCTCACTGAGAAATGAGGGTTAAGTTTAATTTTTTAACATTCTTAAAAACAAACATCCTCATGTTGGAACAAGTGATTTATAATAGCCAGCTGTTGTTGAAGGACACACGTTACACTCAGATAAAATATATGAAATACAAAACCAAGGCAAAATTACTTTAGGCAGAACACAGACGACTTAAGTTAAATAAAGCAGATTGATCAAATATTCTGATATTATCAGAGATTATTTTGTCCTTTATGCACGCTATCAAGAGCTGATATTCTTAATAACTATTCGAATTCCATATATTTTTGAAATATTTGTTTTTATTATGTATTAAGATAATTGGAATGTTTTCGTGTTTGTTTCTTTGGGGATGGGTTGTTCTTTACTCAGTGTTCTAGACAAAATAAGTTTTTGCATTATAATTAGTAACAAAAGTGTTTTATGTATTAAATTTATGTACATTATAATTACTAACATTATACGTATATGTATCTTATAATTAACAACAGAAGTGTTTTGTGCATTAATCTTATGTACGAAGTAATCATTAGATAGGTGACTTCCACAATTTAAAGAAAAGCAAATAATAAAGCAGCGTAAAGGAAAAATACATCTATATGTAGAACAAAAACGTCCCCCGTTGGACTAATGACAAGTTTATGGACTTACAGCGCTAAAATCCAGAGTGGATTTTGCTCCAAACAAGGGAGAAAAAAATGATGTTGAGAAAACAAACTAAAAACACCAAAATCATAATCCTTGTTCAAACTGATTTATGTACGTTTAGCCACTGTTGTTTATACTACTCTGTAGTTGGATCCAAAACGTTTGTCTGATTTTGTTTCTTTACATTTTTGTTTTGATCCGAATATAATTACGTATAATGCAGTTGCGATAAAAGAAATGTATTATGCGTATAAAATTTTATTCAAGAGCACTTTAAAAGATACGTTGTTGCAAGGCGCTTTAACTTAGTTTCAAGCAGCAATATGTCATTACTCATGCAACGTCTTTATTGATTCCTAAACAGCGTTTTTTAACCTCAGCATAGAGAATCATAGAATGGCTCTAAGTTCTTGTTTTATCAACTATAAACTTTCAGCAGATATGTAAATCCGTCAGTCGAAAGGGTTTTGAGTTCTGGGTCCAAACTGTAATTAGATCTCAAATAGATCAAGAGGCTACTGAGGGTCCCCTCTTGTTTTTAAATCAAAAAGTGCTCAAATCTTAAACAAAGGGAAATGTTGTTTTTCAAATTGTCGTAATATTTTATCTGTTTTTCCCATTATATTCTACTGAATTTTAATATAAAGTCGTGTAGCCTTCTGGCAAGCTTTACAAATATTAACACTTCAGACAGTCTTACTTTACAATGTAAAGGTGTGTTTGTTTATTTGTTTTTAATTTCGCGCAAGTCTAAACGTGTTCTATCTGCGCTAGCCGTCCCTAATTTAGCAGTGACAGACTAGAGGGTAGGCAGCTAATCATCACTAGCCACTGCCAATTCCCGGACTACTTTTTTCACCAATGTAGAGAAAAAACATAAGAACAAATTAATCACTGCTTTTGGTTATATCTGTTCAGTTAAACACGATCACTTAATGTTAGGCCCGTAGCGAGTCAAAGTCAAAATCTAGGATTCGATATCACGCGCTTAACAGTGCTCAGATATCTTATTGCGAAGTTTTATCTAAAAGAACCAAACAAATTAATGTTAATGTAATGTTGTTCAACATTATACGAGTAATAAAGACTAGCCATAATTAAGCGTTTATTGCTTTCGTTGTAATTACACTCTATAGTGGCACAGTGGCATGTCTGCAGAATCACACCGCTAGAAGCCAGGTTTCGATATCCGTGGTGGGTATGGCGCAGATAATACGTCATGACGAGAAAACCCACTTGTAGAGAAAAATATATATGTAAAAACGGCTAGTATGGGTATACACTTTTCTCAACCCAAACCAGCTGTTTTTTACATATATATTAGAGCACAGATAATCCATTATGTAGCTTTGTGCTTAATTCGAAACCAACATTGTAATTACAATTTACTTATTTTTGTAACACGAGGTGTCTTTTGAAAAGTCTGTCAGATGTCGAAATTTTTGTAACTGTAAAAAGAATAAAACACTCGCTAAAACACGTCAAGTGATGTGTGTATAGATCAGAAGAAAAAAGAATCATGGAAGCAAAGAAATAACACTAATAAGGATAGAAAACAAAACATAGTATGAAATAACTATATTGCAGGTCCGGCATGGCCAGGTGGTTGAGCCGCGCGAATCGTAATCTGAGGGTCGCGGGTTCGCATCTCCCTCACACTAAACATGCTCGCCCTTTCAGCCATGAGGGCGTTATAATGTAACGGTCAATCTCACTATTCGTTGGTAAAAGAGTATCCCAACAGTTGGCGGTGGGTGGTGATGAGTAGCTGTCTTCCATCTAGTCTTGCACTGCAAAATTAAGAACGGCTAGCGCAGATAGCCCTCGAGTAGCTTTGCGCGAAATTCCAAAAGCAAACAAACTTTATTGCATATAAGGAACGATTGCTTCCAAGCCATATTTTGGGTTATCATTTATATGTTATATTAAACAAGTATCTAAATGATATCGAATCTATTATTACGAATAGTCTACTGTTTTTTAGACTTTTTATAGTATTTTTTTATATTTTACTTAATGATTACGCAATAAATGTTTTTTTCTTTGTGTAATTACACATTGTGTAACATCATTATGAATTTTCTTTCATTGCTGAAAGTCCGTTGATGGGTCAGCAGTAAAATTCAGGGTTCGATTACCCATAATGCAATTTTGTTCTGGCTAAAATAAAATTTGAAATTCAAATATGATACTTCTTTAACTAAGCTACTTTTATTTTATTCATGGTCATGTTGTTAAATATCCGGTTTTACAACATGGTTTATTCATGCAGAACATAACTTTTTTTTATGTTAATTTGATTGTATTTTCCGCCTCTGTTCTTGGCTTAACGAATTCGACCAGGTACAAATAAAGAAGGTAATATACATCTACCAAACCCTATTTTTCATCCGGTGACCTTTCGAGATCTCACCTTCTTCAGAGGGAAACACCACCTAATAAACACAATTCTTGCCGACAATATTTAACCTTTCTAATTTTCGGTCTGTAGTTATTGTCAGAAAGCCGCCTTTAGTTTTGACACCTAGAAGTATTCACTATTTTCTAGAATTAAAGTTTGTATAAAAACTCAAAACTTTCAAATAATAAGCACGTTTTATTTTATATTTGACCTGAGGACTTAAATTGGATACTGTAAGAGTTTGAAACCATGTAACTGTATCATAAGTATACGCCAACTTAATCTCAGTTATAGATGACCAGCCGTCTATTTCTGTTAAACTGTATTGCTTGCTAGCTGTCACAAAATGTTTTTTGTATGACGAAAATATAAAATGATCCAATTTTAAAAATATAGTCTGGTTTTAGTTTTGTTGTTTGCATTGAAGGAGACCAAACAGTGATCTAACATAATTTTTTCGAGTTTTTTTTAGTTTAAAACATTTAGTTGTGAGTAAAAATCAAACTCCATATTTTAAGTTTTTACTATTAGGTTTATGAATGTCATTTTCGTTCAGTTTCGATACGAAGTGATAAACATAAGTTTTAGAAACCTTCATAACCAGGCATAAATAAATCATAAACTGTCAACCTTAATATTCATTCTTAAGTCTACAGCGTATAAACAGAGAAAAGAGTTAACTTGAAATAACTTTCTGTTAAAATTGAATTCTGTTTTTCGATACATACCTCAAGAGCAGCTGTTTTATATATATATATTACCCTTGCCGAAGCAATTAGAAGGCGTTTCGATCTTACGTTGCACGAGAAATATGTGTGATGAAATAGCACATTTACAAAATTAAAATTTTCTGTTTTATTATAAACCTTCCACAGAAATGTTTGATTAATATTACTAATATTCAAATCAACGTAATTTGCTTCTTTTGTATTAATACAATTTCAACGTGCTATATCTGCGAGTGGTCATGCTTAGCTATTTCTGGAAAAATGCGTTAGATTTGTTAAACTGTCATGCCATCGATATAGATGTGTTCGCTGTTAATGTAAACAGCTTTATGACAGTTGTTCTTGTGATGTTTTGCGATGTAAAATCTACGAAAATCTCTATTAATTTGAGTAGCCGATTACACGTGGCACCAGTGCATTACATCAGCGTGTGACGTATTCACGACGTTATATGTGCACCCTGAGAACAGAGAAAAATAAAATTTTCCGTTACGAAAAACGGAGACGAAACGGAAAAATCGTGACCCATATTGCAAATTTACATCCACACAGGATAAAATTTCGCGAAATTGGGGCTTACATATCGCGTAATAAAAAACTTTTTTCCAGTATCATATACGAAAAGTTCCATTCCAGTATAATTGTGAACATTCTTAGAAACAATAAGAATGCTGAAGACTTTCATATTTTCTTTTCAACGACCATTTTCATCATTTTATTAGCTCTCGAATACATCCATACAAACAATATTGAAAACACCTAAGCATCATTGGCTTCCGTTTGGAGGCAAAATTAAAAAAGAATTAAAAATTTTTGAAATATCTAAATATGTTTTTGTTTTCACCGATCATTTTACATGCCCATATCGATCTTGGATAAAATATCAGCAGCTCATACTGAAAAACCCAACATCCCTTTGTGGGCGCCCACAGAAATGTTTTTAAGGAGCCGACACGTTTGTAGGAGATCAAATTTATTGTGTAAGTCAACAAGCTAAAAATGTGTATTATGTTTACATAAACACAAGCACACATTTACAGTTTTAACTAAAAATTACGAAAAATATTTACTTTAACTACAATATTAAAGTTACATAATAATTTTTGGCAATTTGAGGGGGGGGTAAGGTTAAGGGTGACAGATGCTTCTCCTTCCTGCGGGCGCCCAAGATCCCTTTATCTTAATGTAGTTACTTAAATATAAAAATATTCGAACATTTCAATGTGAATCTGTTATTTCAACAATCTGTTACATTATCGTAAATGTAAATAAGATGATCCAGTTCCAAGAGTCACCGAAAGCACTTGTGAATTTGGATTAATGTTTGTTTTGGTATCAATTAAACTGGCTCAGTTAAACCTGAGAACTCTCTCTCCTTCCCAAGATAAAAATTTATGCTGTGTGATCTTATAAACATTATTACGACTGTTTCTAAATAATTTCTCTGTTCACATTATATGATGGGTAAGAGTGATATCGAACTTGCAAATTTCAGTTCGTTTTTCTAAAATTCTATAAAAAGTAAAATAAAAATAAACACTAAAACATTAATACATTCTTAGTTACAAATGGAAATTTGTCCGGCGGCTTAGTTGTAAATTTTATGGCTAAAATTTGGAATCAGACAGTCTATGGTGTAACTTTGTGCTTAGCAGCAACAACAAAAAAAAAGTGATTGCCTCACCTATGGTTTAAATATCCAATGATCTCTAAGTTTAATATATGGTTTTGGTTGCCAAGGAGTTATTTAGATATCAAAACACCACAGCGGCACAGCGGTATGTCTTCGAACTTACAACGTTAGAATCCGGGTTTCAATACCCGTGGTGAGCAAAGCACAGATGGCGCGTTTTGTAACTTTGTGATTAATTACAAACAACAACACAGTTAAATATAGAAAGTGCTTAAAGGTTTGCTCTTTAATATAAGAAAGGGATTAGTTGTTTGCATATATCCACATATAAGCATATTTAATTCCATACATAAATGATCTACTTTTAGACAAAGTAGTAATACTACGCATTATACATTGGACACTATGAGTACAATGAATTTGCTCGTGTTTTATCGCAATGTTATCCACGAGATATCAGATTTGCTTCCGTCTGGGAGATCAAACTACAAATTTTAGTGTTATAAGTCATCTAGTTTATCTTCTAGCCACAGTGCAACTAGTATATTAGGTCTAACATCTAGAAAAGTAACTCCTTCCTATTATACAAGAAAAATATGTATCAGAAAGGAAGGAAACATATAATAATTAAACACTAGTGAGCACAGTATATGAAAATTATTGTTAGTAATAACAAGTATATGAAAACTGTTAAGATTAACAATATTCAGATATATAAGAAACAACAAAGTTTGAAAATATATATGTTGAAAATATTTATCAGTTTTGTTTATTAGTTTTCTATACTTAAAGAAATGTTTGATCATGATTTTCAAAATGTAGATATATATAATATGCTTAAATAATATTAAACAGCAGTATCCACAAGCATTTAAGATAAAAGGAACGATTTAGTTAACCTAATCAAATATTTTTTTTACTTTCAGAATTACTGTAATAAGTCACGAGAAAAATGTAGTTGTCAAATATTCTTATAATCAGAAATTTCGTGTTTCAAATCCAGAAACCGGTCGAAAATTAAGTAATTAATTCAACTGTTAGACTGGAGAAAAAAGTTTTTGTAATTTACTCACACATGTACTGTATGAAACCACTACTAGATTAATTAGGTACAACCGCAAAAATCTTATAATTTACAAGACCAGGTAATCAAGTAATATTAAACAAAAATCCACCAGAGCAACGTCGTAAGAACCACAACTAAACGAATGTTTTTCTTGAACCATCATCTAATTATACGGAGCTGAAACTAAAAAAAATTATTTTCAGAACCAAGCAATGCTACATTGGCCAACAAATAAAAAAGACAGGCAAATGTAACAAACAATAACAAAGCATTGAGAAAAAAATTTCCTCAATTGTTAACAAACAAAGCACAGATGGCAGCACTTACACATGACAGGTTAAAATTAATAATGATAATAGCAAATACCGACAGTTTCTGTTTTCTTGATTGTTCATTTTATCTGAGAAGAAACATTAATAATATTATTCTCTAAGATCAGTTACAAACTGAGTTATTCCACGGGCGGTAGCTTACACTACTTATGAGATAACCGGAATGAAAAGAAATCCACTTCTACAACATGGATTATCAAAGTTCACACAGCAAAGGATTGCTTCAATAATGAAAAGATAAGAGAGGAAAACCGTGTGGACATTTTCATTAAAATAATTTAAGTTTGTGGTAATGCGTATGTTTTAACACACGTTATTGTTCAATTAAACCAAAATATTTTTCCCAAGTAGGAATAAGAAGGTAAATATTGTGGTAAGTTTTGTTTTTTAAAATCTCTATCAAGAAATTCAATAAACTAGATTGAATATTTCATTATGTGCAAAGTTTCCTGATAGAAACCTGTTCAAACGTAAATCAAACTAATTAAAAATTTAAGAGAAAAACCCTTGAAGATGTCAGTTAATAAATCTAAACGAATGAGCTTAGGTTTTTCCCTTGAAATATCAGCTGTACCTCAAAAACAATCATGAAATGTTTCAACATACACGTGAAGAATCTAGACCTCCCTCGTGCATTACAAACGGCAGATCTATGTCAGTTGATTATCCATTTGGTCGTACTTGTAAAAACAAAAGACTGAAAAACAACATTTAAATAATATATAACGTTTCAATTATTTAATTAAACACCAAATTTCGTGTAAGGATAATAAGTGTTGTATACTTTTTCATAAACAAAAATATTTTTGTGCAAATACGTAAATGTTATTAATTATTAGTGGCGTTTGTGTGGCATAATGAAGTCCTTAAATAAAGTTGAAACTCATAAATCACTGGCTTAATTCTGCCTGTTTTACATGCTAGCTAATGTCAGTGCCTTACTTTTGCCAACAGGTTACACGTTTTGTAATGCCACAGTAACTACATAATTATAACGTCAGTTCAGGATGACAACTTACAAAGAGTACAGATTCATTACACACGTTAGAGGATTACTCGATCCTGGATTTCACTCCTTGTTTAAAACGTATTGTAAAAGGATAATAATAGGTAATCACTACTTTGAATAATTTTATAATTTGTTGAATTCAGAAATCATTAATTATTTTGCTCTGTCTCGTAGTCGCTAAAATACAAAGTTAACAGCTCACGCTGCTAAACAAAGGAATTTGATAATCGTGGTGCGCGCGGTAGAAATAGACTATTATGTAGCTTTGTGTTTATAAACTAACAAAGTAAACAACTGTTTTGCCACTTTTACACACATCTCATTGAAACGTTTCAATTAAAATGCGAACAACCTCGAAATTTTACTAATAATATGGATAAAATTTTATTGTGTCCAGAGAAAGATAATCGACCAAAATAGAAAACATTTACATGTTGAAATGTGTTTTTACTACTCTAGATACACTTTGCACCGTTTTTATAGTCTTAGTTTACAGAAGATCTTTGTTAGAGAAGGATTGATGTACCTTTTAATCATCTTTAAGCGGTTTATTTGTTTCTTTTTAATTTTGAGCTAGTCCGTCCCTAATTCAGCAGTTAAAGACTACAAGGAATGCAGTTAGTCATCACCACCTACCGCCACTACTTGGCCTACTCATTTACCTGTATATAGTAGGATTGACTATAACATAATATCGCCCCCGCGCGGCTGAAAGGAGGAACATGTTCAGTGAAAGGGGTTCGAACCAGTAAACTATAAACCTCAGTGAGAACTATCTAGATGGCAACGACACCTGAGCATGTAGAAAAGCTGAGTTATTAGTTATACAATAATTTGCAGTGAATGATGATAACAGATAAACAGCTGATCCATAGCTAAGACTTGTTTCACAAAGCTTTATATACAGAATCAGAATCAACAAAGAATTACTGAATGAAATCATTGGGTATTCGAAGACCACAAGACTATAATATAGATGGTTAAAATATACTCAATACACTCTAATATATAATGAAGATGGTTATATTGTTTTAATTTAAATGGAAGGAACTGGTTTTACTATATATGGCCTACAGACTCACGTCGCTATTACTCAACGTGATTCATCAGGAAAAAATTAGTTTTTAGTAAATTTTGAAAATTTAACAGAATATATAATGTTTAAAGTTGAAGGTGATATTAGGCATTTTCTATAGAACTTTAGAATATATTGAAGATTAGCTAAAAGCTCTCAGGTTCAAATTAAACTACATTGTAGCGAAACAATCACATCAAGCTCTACCTAAGACCTTTTTTATCTTCTTTAAGGTTGAGTAAAATGTATTAAAACGATTTATAATGTACAAATAAGTAAGTCATGTGACACTCATGGTGGAATGGAATGTATAAGAACTACATTTTGCTATTGTTTATTGTTTATAGGTGTTATATTTCTACTGAATATTAATTGTTTTGTGAAATATATATAACAGCCCTTCCCAACACAAAAATAAAATTATACGTTTACATTCTAAGCACGTTTTCCAACATATAAATAGATAGTACTTTTGCTCAATGAGACCGGAAAACAAAGAAATGTGGATCCAGCTAGGATATCAGAACCATATGGTAAGAAACTTTCAAAACGACAAACTTAGTTATGATAAACATAGTTTATATCCCCTGAAATTCTATTCATTAAATCAAAAAAAGAATCCATTCTAAAACAACTCATTGAGACATTTCAAGACTATTCTTCACTCACTACACGGATGAAGATATAAAACACTCCATCGTTCACACTAATAAATGTCCATCACATGACTACCACAACACTATTGTAATATTAGTTCCATTGGATCAACAGACAACAAAACAATTTTAGCCAGTTCAAAAATATTTCACCCTTGAGCAAAACCTGGCATTAAACATAAAATTATCTTCGACTATAAATGCACTCAATAATCTTATCCGAAATTAAAATCATTACTAAGTAAAGATTATGTTCAATCATACAGCACAAATATCGCTTATAATTTTTTTCAAAGTTTCACGCAAAGCTACACGAGGGCTATCTGCGCCAGCCGTTCCTAATTTAGCAGTGTAAAACTAGAGGGAAGGCAGCTAGTCATCATCACTCATCGTTAATGGTTGGGCTACTATCTTACCAACGAATAGTGAGATTCACCGTTACATTATAACTCCCTCACAGCTGAAAGGGCGAGTATGTTTGGTGTGACAGGGATTCGAACCCGCGACTCTCGGATTAGGAGTCGAGCGCCTTAACCACCTGGCCATACTGGGTCCTTTTATAAAATAACATGTAATCGTTGCTCAGGAATAATCGTTAGAGAAACTAGGAAAAACTGGAAGCCAGATTCAAAGCAAATAATAAAAAGCCTTCTCATGTTTATCACTATCGAAAAAACAACATAATATATCTATAATATATCTACCAAAAACATTAACTTTGAACAAATAACCAAAAATAAACGAACGAAAAATCAAAGAGGTAGATTTAACTGAAGAAAACACTCATACTTCACTCTGTATATACGTTTATTTCTGGATCTATTCAAGCTATCTGCACACGATAATGTCAAAAACTTGTCGATACGTTGTAAATTTGCTAATATATTAAGCTTCTAATAAAGTTTTATTCACACCCATCGAAGCATGATTTAATCGTTAATATCGTAGGTGTTTTATGAAGCGAGGCAGACATGAGAGAAAGTGATGGTGAATGGATATTTTAAGTTCGTTTCAGTGATGTTCCATTAAACTGAGATATAGGAATTTTAATGGCCATGGTAGATGGGCAGTGTTTCCATTCTAATAATTATCAGTGATGTCGAGGAAACCCACTTGTAGAGAAACATATATATGTAAAAATGGCTCGTTTGAGTTGAGAAAATATTTTACGTAGAGAAGCGAACCTGACGATGACCGAAGAAAGTCGAAAGGTTGTTCGCTCCTCTACGTAAAAATTTTTCTCAACCCAAACGAGCTGTTTTTACATATATAAGTGTTTCCAGATGGTATGGCAGATAGAAATATTGTCTCTTTGAAGTTGCCGTTCAAATTAGTGTGATGCTTGATCGTAAATGATATTGAGGTAAGATGTAACATTAATTCTGCCATTTAAATTAACCAATGGGTCCAGTTATGCCATGAAAATATGTCACAAACTGAGACTTCACCATCAGAGACTTGAACGACAGGGATCATACGTAAAGACTTCTGTTATCTGTATGGTTTTCCCCAATCTAACAAAAAATAAATAAAAAAGTTAAACACGACTTGTCAGACTGCATTACTACTTTCTATGTCTGTTCAAGTAATACATGACTTGTCAGACTGCATTACTACTTTCTATTTCTGTTCTTTAAGTAATACACGACTTGTCAAACTGCATTACTACTTTCTATGTCTGTTCTTTTTACACTGCTAAAATTGTTTCTCCTATATGGTAATTGAGAGCGGTGGTTTATGCAATGTTCTCTCACTGACAATGTCTATTTGTTTTAATGTTTCAACAAAATACAGCTAGAAATGGGTATGATTGCACGCAATTGAATATCTTTGTCAGTTAAATTATTTCATAATGATATTTAGATTATGCCATCTTGTCATTGTCCTTTTTCTGTTACTATATGTTTGTGGCCGCAGTTACCAATAGACATGCACTCGTTAATATGACTCTTTGAAATGCTGAAATAAATGTTTTACGAATTGCCAATTGAATTTTCCCAGCCTTTTACAGTGCTAAGCACTTCATATATCACCATGTGATTGATCTAGTTTGTACCTGCAGGTCAGGTTTAAGTCCGAAAGGGTACGTAGGCTAACCAGTATTGTCCTCGTAATAACATTATTTCAAGTTAATTTGTTTGTTTTTGAATATCACGAAATATTTCACGAGGGCTACCTGTGCTAACCGTTTCTAATTTAGCAGTGTAATACTAGAGAGAAGGCAACTAGTCATCACCATCCGCTGCCAACTTTTGCCAACGAATAGTGAGATTGACCATAACATTATAACTCACCCACAGCTGAAAAAGCGAGCATGTTTGGTGAGACGGGGAATCGAATCCGAGATCCTCAGATAACGAGTTGGGATCCTTAACCACCTGGTCATGCCGGGCCATTATTTTAGCTCTTCATAGGTATGTTACACTTAACACTTTAAAACATCATTACAAAAATAGTTTTTGTACTTTAGAAAGTAGGTATATAGTATATCAACCAATACTAAATACCAAGATCAATATACATGGATCAGTTTCCCAGTGGCAGAGTGGTATGTCTACGGATTTATACTGCTATAAACCATGCTTCTATACCAGTAGTAAGCAAAACGCAATTAGCCCTTTATATACCTTTGCACTCACTTCATGACAAACAACAACACATTAACCATATTCACATGACATACGATGTATTAAGCATCTAAAAGCAAACCTTTCTATAATTGATGATTTTAATCTTTCAAATCTTAAATGACATAAAAATAAAATTTAAATGAATTATTCAGTCTTGCTTTTAATTTTTAAAAAAGAAAAAAACAATAAAAATATTTCCTCAAAATTAATTATTTTATTTAATTTCTAGTTTTCCACAAATATGCAAGCCACTAAACTGACATTTGAGGTATGTGTTTATACTATAATAAACCTACAACCTTTTCCAATTTAATGTAACTTCAATTATACATCGCTGAAGTGTATTACACTAATTAACTTATTGTCTGACCTATTGGTGCTGTATTGTATAACCGGCATTAGTTATTGTCTGGAGTAACTTTAACAACCCTAACTTACTTTGAAGTATTCTTTTCATCTATATCCCTCATAAACTATTGTTCAATCATACTTCGTGCACTTGAAAAATATTTTTCAGGTATTTTTTCATATATAAAATGGCATCATTTATTTTTTAATTACTAGGCCTCATGTTAACTTTAAATTTGCTTTAGTATTTTTCGTATAATACAAGACTTCTATACAATATTAAAAAAAACATGGTGATTGCAGTATATCATATGTTTTCTACACGTTTTAAGTTATGTAGAAACTATTGAGTTTTTGTGTTTATCTTATATGTATCCAATTATGATACAGAAAATTCATGGTAAGGAAAACTTTTGAAGATTGCCTTGTTTAGCTGCTTTTTTACGTTATTGTTCTTCATATTAGATGATGTTTATTCTGCTCTAGGGGATGTCACAGCAGAATAGCAAATTAATTTTGAAACTTCGCCGACTGTAATTTCCTTTTTTGGCAGAATGGACAGTATCTTTATGTTACAGCTGAGCAAATCTTCAAGTAAACACCACATATGAAATCATCTTGTCTGGTTTCTGAAGAGATCAATAATAAGAGATTGGAAACTTTGAGATTAAACACCACCTAATAGAAAATCGACTGCAGTCTTGTCTATGGGGAGGTACGTACGTTGCTTTTTCTTATTTCATAATAAAAATTGTGTTTTTATTTATCTTGAACACGTGTTCAGTGTCGTTATTTAGCACACAAGAAAACTCGATCAAGTTTCTTGGTATTATCATTGGATCCGTCTTTCTTGCTGTTTTGGAGAAATCATTTCAAAATAAACTCCGCTCAACGAATGTCATGTTAATGATAACCATTATTATTTTGTACTGAAACAAGTACTGTACTTTAGAGGTTTATCAGTCCCGTTCTTCTGATACTTAGAGGCATATTCTGACGTATATCTTTCTGCTTTTAAAGGGTTCCTAAATACGATTTCTAGTACCTACAATTGGTCCATTTAGTGCTTTGAATACTCGGTTTGCTTATTAACTTACCAGCCAAAGAATAAGATAATATGATTTCATGGAAGCACTGAAATTCTATCGTTTGAATTTTACCCATTCGTGTCTTATTAATTCCAAATCAAACAACATTGGCTTATGTACTTCGACTATAATGTCAGTAAATTGAGAAGGATGTTTTGTACGACATCACTTTCCTTAACTTTTATGACTAAATAAATAAATCAACGAAATACAATAATCTTTGGATGCGTAAACAGTGATAAGTAAACTTGAAATAAATTAGCTTAACAGTTGTGGATTATAGAATTACTTTACACAAATAGCGCAGATTACGTAGCACACAATCAGGTGTATGTACTTGTACTATAACTTAAGATCTTATATTTTATTTTATCCACGCATAGGAAGTCAAGTCTTAAATATCAGTCGTTAAGTCCTGTTTACTGAGGAAATCATAATTTAAGTTATACTTTTGCTGCATCAATCACTGAAAACCAAACCATTCTCTAAGATATAATTTATTACGTTGAAGCCAATGGAAAATTTATCTCTATATTTTTGTCTCTTTCCATATTTTTTGTTTATTGGTAAACGCAATGCTATATATTATTAAGCACAAATATATAGAATGTACTTTTACAATAGGCCCAGGAAGGCCAGGTGGGTTAAGGCGTTCGACCCGTAATCCAAGGGTCGCGGGTTTGAATACCCGTCGCACCAAACATTCTCGCCCTTTCAGCCGTGGGGACGTTATAATGTTTTAGCCAATCCCACTATTCGTTGGTAAAAGAGTAGACCAACAGTTAGCGGTGGGTGTTGATGACTAGCTTCCTTCCCTCTAGTCTTACACCACTAAATTAGGAACGTCTAGCGCAGATAGCCCTTGCGCGAAATTAGAAAAACCAAAACCAAACTTTTACTGTACCGTCTTAGAACAAGCTTATCTTTTTAGCTTTAAGGGCGTAATACTGATACGACCAATTCTTAGAAAAGGTTAAACCACATTTGGCAGTGGATGGTTTTTACTAGAATCTTTCCTTCCGGTCTGTCATTTCTAATTCAGGGACAGATATCGAATTCTCTTGCTCGAAATTCAACACATACAATTTCTGTGTTCTTCCCACATGTTAAAAAACCCAATTTGTAACGTTGAGCCACTTTTCGCTGAGTCAGTTGGAGACGTTTCTAATGTGACTTTCATTGATAGTGTCCTATAAGAGATACATTGATAGTATCACTTCTCACAGAATTTGAAAAAATAAAATTATATAAAGTTTGATTTATTCTATTGTAAAAATTTTCAGTCTATTATAGTTTATTTGTTTAGAATGTTGCGCAAAGCCAGACGAGGGCTCTCTTCGCAAGTCGTTCCTAATCTAGCAGTGTAAGGCTAGTGGGAAGGCAGCTAGTCATCATCACCCACCGCCAACTTTTGGACTACTCTTTTATCAACGAATAGTAGGATTGACCGTCACGTTATAACGCCCCCACGGCTGAAAGGACGAGTATGCAAGTCGAGCGCCCTAACCACCTGGCCAACGCGGGCCGTTAAATATAGAATTGTGACATAATATAAAGCTAAAATTCACAAACGCCATAAGTGAAACTTTTATTAATTATCTGTTCTTCGTAAATTTTGCTTTTACTGCCAATGTTGATAGCTCTGGATTATAGTTCCTGAAAATGAAATAAGAAGCACAGTCGTCTTCGTTTCTTGTTGAAACTCTGTAATAAAGTAATTCACCAGTACTTATTTTAGTTGTTAATTTGTAGTGTAAATCATATGATCGTTCGCAATGTGTCTTTTGGTCAAAATAGTACGAACTTTTCTGCGCCCTATTTCACAGCTATTTAGTGATTTATTTTATATTAATTTGGAATTATAAAGACAATTTAAACTTCTTGCAGGAGCAAACTGTGTACAGGAACTGGGTATAAATAGAAAAAAATCTATTGAACAATAGACTTTAACTGCAATTCGTTTATTATTAACTCCACATAGATTATTGAGTTTTGTAATATGTAGTTTATCTCTGTTTGTTTGAAGCTAAGCACAAAGCTACACAATGGGCTTTCTTTTCTCCTTGATAACGAGAAACCCACTTAAAATAAAATGCATCTCAGAACGGCTGGTACGGATATTAACACTTTTATTGACAAGCAGAGAACAACGTTTCTATCTTCCTAGGGCATCTTCAGGTTAACAGGTGATTAACCAGTCGTTCTGAGAAACGTCTTTCTTTTCTCTGTCTACCACGGGTATCGAAATCCGGTTTCTAGCGTCTTAAGTCCACATATTTTCCGCTGTTCCAGAGGGTGTATATTACTGAAATGCTTTTGTTTTCTAATGTTGCCATTCTAAGAATATTTACTACATTACACACACACACACACACATATATATAGAAATGAAATTCAACATAACAATTATATTAGAAAAGGTACTGTTATTCACCCATACATGTGATATATTTTATTTTATAGCACATATAAACACACTATAGGATAAAAATATATACATTGATATTTAAGCACGTTTGCAGTCACGAATACATACCAAAATAATTTTAAAATACACATATTTGTGGTAACACTATTGTCAATGCATAGTCACAGATTCTTTGGAATATATGTGCGTACACAAATTCCCAAAGATCACGTGCTGGTTTGAAAGCGGAATGAAAACACGAAATGGCCAAATAACTATGATTTTCAGTTACAAATAAAAAGTTCTATAATGTACACTGTAATATATAGTACAGCTCTTAGTGCTATGACATTTCCTGCTACATATGTTCCAGCACGTCTTGAATTATTTTTTTAATATACTGCTTGGGGTGTTCGAGTGATGGTGGACTACAGATATATGTGCACATAGACCATCGACTAGGAATTATCAGTCATCGTATATCTTATCCAGAAAGATACAACCTTGAAGAAACTAGTTGAAAATGTGGAGAGTTGTATATTCTGTTGTAAGATTGCGCCCATCAACAGGAGGTTCGTTCTTAACAAACCTACTGAAATTCCCATTTCTCGCGTTATACATTGTAACTTAACACCTAAACATGACGCACAGTGCGCAGTTTCATTCATTGTAAGAAACGTATGCAATAAGGGATCGATTACCAATATGTAAATTAGTAAATTACAGACAAAATAAAGTCGCGGTGGAACAAACGTATAAGAAATACATTTTGACACGTATTGGCGTGCATACGTATGTTAATTAACAGATTATGTAATAGCTTTTTCGCTCCGACACCTCAACTCGTTAAGATATGTTCAAATCAGGGATTTAATATTTTCAAGACGGGGATATATCTCATACTTAATGGCATTACAGAATACGTTTATTTTTTATTTTGTTTGTTACAACGAAGCCACATCAGAATATCTAATATGTCCACCACTAGAATCGAATCCCCAACGTTTAGTATTGTAAATTTGAAAACTTACCGCTGTTCCACCGGGTGAAATATTAAAAAAAAACAACATATATTCATCATCTTAGGGTACCAGCCATTCAGAAAGATGTTTTTTTTATAATTTGCACTCCAGTCTGTAAAAAGTGAGTTTCCACGTACGGAATGGTCAGAGGTAAAATTCTTCTACGTGCACCAACCAATGACGTGCGGGGTAATAAAGAAAGATCGCCATATCAAAAATCGACACAAGTTATGTATACTTAAATTACTTTCCCGTCTTATCAATTAAACCCCACATATCTCAGATAGCTGAAGAATGAAATGGATACGCATGCTATTCCACACAACGACATGTTAGTTAAGTCGCCGGATGCAGTGTCTTTAGATTCTATATGCAGTTTGCTTTGAAAATACTCTCACGACGGGGCCTTTTGGAACTAATCCAAGCTGTACAGCTATTGTTAATACTGTTTTCAGAAATAGTACAACCGGACTGGCGACATAGATTGCAACGCTATGATGATCTTTAAATTGTTTTGAAAATAGCTTATTAACTTTATATCTTAGGGTTGTTGTTGTGGTTTATTGTTAATCACAAAGGATTATCTGTGTTCTGCCCACCAAGAGTACCGAAACCCGATTTTTTGCAGCATAAGTCCACAGACATAACATTGTCCCAGTAGGAGGCGTATCTAAGAGTAATAGAATATTTAAAAATTCTATGTTTGTTTGTTTTTAATTTTGCGTAAAGCTACACGAGGGCTATCTGCGCTAGCCGTCCCTAACTTTCAGTGTAAGACGAGATGGAAGGCAGCTAGTCATCGCCACCAACCACTAACTCTTGAGATACTCTTTTATCAACGAATAGTGAGATTTATAACGCCCCCACGGCTAAAAGGGCGAGCATGTGTGGTGTGAAGGGTGTTCGGACCCGCAACTCTCGAATTACTAGTCGAACACCTTAACAACCTGGACATGTCGGGCCATAGAAAATCTCTATAAATAAATCATCGTATCACACAAAAAGTTTTAAAAACC
The DNA here is from genome assembly GCF_004210375.1 of Tachypleus tridentatus. Lineage (NCBI taxonomy): Eukaryota > Metazoa > Arthropoda > Merostomata > Xiphosura > Limulidae > Tachypleus > Tachypleus tridentatus. The sequence continues at coordinate 48,063,186 of NC_134836.1, forward strand.
ATATAGATTTTGATCAGGACTATTTCCATATGAGCAAACTCACCTTCAATATAAAATATACATATGCAAGTTATAATTCTATGAGATATCTGAAGTTATGACACCAGGCCATACTTGGCAGTTGTAGAGTATTGAGATGTATGTAGTTGTTTTTAAGCAATAGGAAAAACTATCTGAAACGTCTGTGAACTTCCCTGATAATTTTCAGGTTGTACTTTGAGTGTATCATAAACTTTGTTACATGTATATTTCAAATAGCATAGTTTTGAAAATAAATGTACTTAGCCAGTATCATTTATTGTTTACTATGTTTTTATTAGCAAATGCGTTAGATGAAGCTCAGACAATCGCTCACCTTTCGCTTGACCTGCAATCCGAAGGTCGAGTGATTGAACCTAGTCACCTAAATGGGGGTATTATAAAGTGACAACATTTATTGGTCAAGACTAGTCCAAGGGTTGGTGGTCAATAGTGTTAACTAGTTGTTTTTCTTTTCGTACGTCACTTGAAGAATTAGAGATGGCTAGCACAGATATCACTCGAGTGCTTAGTTTGAAAATTCAAGAAAGCAAGTTTCAGATTAATTATTTATGGGTACTTTCCCAGAAAAATATACTTAACAACCTTTACCTTAAAGCATTCTACACAGTCTTAGTGTTAAATATGAGACGACCTTGTTTTATTATAGTTATTATTGATTCTTACCTTAAATAGTTTTTTATACAAGTATAAGCCATAATAATATCATGGAAAACAAAAGTTGCCAATCATGTTTTACAACATCTAATGATAGGAGTGATATCTCAAATGTCAATGTGAAGTATGTGACCTTGCCAAGATAAAACGTTAACTTAATGTGAAGACTATTTTACCATAAAGCTCTTTATACGTCAACGCTGAATAATTTTTGTGGACATCTGGAACTACTTTAGAAACATCTAGTACAAACATCTGAACTCAAATATTGTTATATGGAAACTGTCGACCGTTTTCGTAATACAGTATATATTATTCAACCTACGATACTATTACATTCACTGATCTCCATCTGAGTAAACGGTTACAGCACAAACCAAAAAAGGATTTCAATGGAATGTTTAACAAAGCAAACTTTCAATTCTATTACCTCTATTGAGTTTAAAACAAAGAAAGAAACTGGTCAGGATTTAAACTCAGTGAAACAGTTTGTATATCCAACAAACAAGAATCGAGTTTCAACAACTGTATTTTATGGACATAGTTTATTGAGAGTTAGAAGATCAATCGCTTTGTTGAATCGTGATCAACTTCATATTTCTGATCATAACTTCGTGAAATCATGTGTTCAAAAATGAGAAATTTTGGAATTACGTAAAAAAAAACAACAATGCCATCCTTCTCAGGTTGTAGGTGTTACGACGTAGTTTATGATCACACTATCTACAAAACCGAGGGTTCTATAGCCCTGAGACATTTTTTAGCATGGCAGTAAAAAATATCACTGTCTCCATCTGTATGACATGTGCTATGTTACAGCTATAAATCACACGAGAAGTTACAGTTTTGTGAGAATCCTCATTTAACATCATGGGTGTTCCTCTTTCATCACTATACAAGCACTTCATATATTCTACAGAATGACAAAATATGTGTTTTTTATTATAAGATAATCACCGAAGAACATGTTTTGCAAATGGCTTACAGATAAGAGCAGAGTATAACGTTGTCAAATGCAGAGTTCGAGTTGTAACAAGTATAGACTCAATGGGATCTGGAAAGTGGTCTCTACGCTCACCAATGAAGACGACTGAAGTTATTGTTGTGCTGTTAAAACAGCTCTGTACAAATGCGATAATAGGATTGTATTAATTTCTTTGAAGACCCTTTGTCCAACAGAATGAAAGGATCAAAAACATTCTGAGGATTATTCACCTTTGTTAAGGAATAATAATACAAAGTCCTACCTTTATAATATCTTAATGGTGACTTTTCGGAGTAAAAAGATGTGACGATCCCACATCAAAGGCTTTAAGTAAACTGTTTCGTATTTTTTATTCTAATACCTGAGCTTGTTAATTGTTTCTGGTGTAAGGTACTTGAATATATTCATATTTATTTAGTAAAACGTTCAACGAATTTTCCTATCCTGCTATTTGACATCGATTGAGGTGACGTCTGTAAAATTATGTTTACAAAAGGGCTTTGAGCCCAGTTGCACATCTATTTGAACCAATCAAAACCTAGGTTTTTAAATAACAAATAAAAGTCAATTTAAGAAAGCTTGCAACAAGCGGAGTGCTGAGCCTAACAAGGTGAATAAAAGCGATTTCAGATATAATGATTATGTGATTATTCAGTATTTTTATGATGTAACCAATTCGTTTGTTTTTATGTTTTTAATTTTGCGCAAAGCTACGCAAGGGCTATCTGCGCTAGCCGTCCGTAATTTAGCAGTGTAAGACTAGATGGATGGCAGCTAGTCATCACCACCCACCACCAACTCATGAGCTACTCTTTTACCAGCTAACAGTGGGATTGACCGCACCATTATAACGCACCTGCGGCTAAAGTTACACCTTGTCTGACATGAAGGCGATTAGTGTTATTAGCGTGTCCACAACTATGAAAAATTAATGTCGTTATTATTTCTATTTAATGCTATTAACTACAAGTCGCCACTTCATCAACCCTACAATATTATACCACATCTTGAATCTTTCTCTGGCGTAACAATATAAAGAGTGAAACATGGCTTAGACATTTAGACATCTCTCCGTCTCATATGCCTCCAGTCATTCATTTTTCCTTGCTTGTGCTATAAGAAAAAACAACATTATAACTTATATAAACGCTGTTTGGACTAATTGCATTTGCCATATGATAGTTTTATAAACCACTCACAAGATATTCTTTGATAGATTGTTTAGGCAGATGATGACTACACACAAGATACATTAATCTTATTAACTGTGTTACTGTAAGTGTTTTTTTTTTGTTTTTGTACCAAACAAATATGTCTAGTCTATTTTTTTATGATTCAGTTTCCTAAAAATACAAGTACGTACTTTCAAATTTTACTTTCATAATTCTGGCCACATATTTTTTAAGAACCAGTAAAAAAAAAAATTAGTGTTCAAATTGATATTGAAACGTTTCTCCCCAAAACAAAATAAGTCAATGTGAACTTTATAGCTGAAACAAAAACATAAAGGTAATAATGCAAACACTAGCTATTTTGGACAGAAATAAACATCGTTTTTCTTAGGTTTAATAAACGAATAATTGTTGGCAGAGACAGCTAGATGTTTTTTTAGCGGTACGTTTATTTCTCTCTCATTCTTTAGCAACGTTTTAAAAGCAAAATATTTTTGTTCAAAATTTTTGCTCCAAGGCAAATTAACATAAAGAATCCCAATCTTCATCTGTTAGACTATATGGAATTTGCTGCCAACTCTAAGAATACTTTTGCCTGAATAGTTGGATAAAAGCCCACAAACTATAAATCTTCGATTTTACAGTACGAGCACGCTAATGACCATAAGATACTCAAAATATGTACGTATGTGCAGATGATAAAGTGATCAAGTACTTTTCATGTAGATTGCTATGAAAATTAATTATATAAAAATATCATTCTTATACACACATTTTGTGAGCTTGATGTCTCTTACTACTCACATATGTTGAAAGAGTAAAATAACACAGTCCTTTAAAATCGATGTTTCCCAGTAAATTTAAGTAAAAAAAAGTAAGTAAATTCAACTTATTGTATGTGACGAAACTTCAGAACTTTCAATTGAAGATATTTAGTCAAATCACAAGTAAGGTAACTTGAAACCAAGTAATTTAGTTTCGAAGTATAAATTACATTATTTTAACTGCCAAACGCATGAAATCAAAGTAAACAATTTATGAGGCAAGCTCTGTACAACTGAAATGTTAATTATAATTAATCATTAGGTGAGTTTCTAATCAAATGAGCACAGTTACTAAGGAAACGACTGCGCCATTTCAAGAGAGGTTAATTCCATGTCAAAGTACTATTTCAAGAGAGGTTAATTTCATGTCAAAGTATCACTTTAAGAGAGGTTAATTCCATGTCAAAGTATCAGTTCAAGAGAGGTTAATTCCATGTCAAAGTACCATTTCAAGAGAGATTAATTTCATATCAAAGTACCATTTCAAGAGAGGTTAATTCCATGTCAAAGCGTTTGGAACTTAGGCCGTATTTACAATATTTATCTTGCTACTTTCTAAACTATTTTACTTTTCTAAGTGATATATTTTGTATTAGAAATAGCTAAACGGTGCTTAAATTTCACTAATTCTAAATTAGGTATTGTTGCTAGATACGGTCTTGGAAAAACCTGTTTCACAGTAAAAAACGCATAACAAACAGCATGACATTAATGTAGGCCCGGCATGGCCAGATGGGTCAAGGCGTAAGGCCTCGTAATCTGAAGTTTGCGGGTTCGAATCCCCGTCGCACCAAACATACTCGCCCTTTCAGCCGTGGGTGTGTTATAATGTTACGCTCAATCTCACTATTTATTCGTAAAATAGTTGGCGGTGAGTGGTGATGACTAGCTGCTTTCCCTCTAGACTTGCAGTGCTAAATTAGGGTTGACTGGTACAGATAGCCCTTGTGTAGCTTTGCGCGAAAGTAAAAAAAACAAACAGTTAATGTAATACTGTCCGTACTTTGATGCCACATTTAAATGATTTAATCCGTATTTGAAACAGGATTTTTTCCAAGATTTCAACTAATTTTATAATTTGTTTTTTTTATTTTATAGCAAAGACACAATGGGTTATCTACTGTGTTCACAATTTTTATAATAAATGTATTCCTGAATATGACTTTTTTCATCATATAGGAGGCATGAAGTATTGTTAATCACCAGTTACTACCCAATTTAACTAATTACAAGAAACGCATTTTAAGTCAATAAATAAAAAAGTCGAATCTTAGTTAATGTAACAATGACGTAATTTATTGTTAGTTATAATGGATAACTTATAAAGGATCTTATTCATCAAAATGTATAGATAAGTTGAGTTAAACACTAAAAACCTGCAGAAATAACATTAAATTTTCCAATGAATTCGGCCCGACATGGCCAAATGGTTAAGGCACTCGACTCGTAATCTGAGGGTCGCGGGTTCGAATCCATATCACACGAAACATGCTCGCCCTTTCAGCCGTGTGGGTGTCATAATGTGACGGTCAATCCCACTATTCGTTGGTAAAAGAGTAACCCAAGAAATGGCGGTGAGGGATGATGACTAGCTGCCTTCCCTCTAGTCTTACACTGCTAACTTAGGGACGGCTAGCGCAGATAGCCCTCGTGTAGCTTTGCGCGAAATTCAAAACAAACAAACGTCTTGTCTCTTCGATGCAGAGGTAATAAGAGGATTAATAAATTCGAAATACATTTCACTGATCTTAATAATCATAGGAAATTACTAATTGTGGGTACAAGACATAAAATATTCTTCTCTGGAAGAGCCTAAAATTACAAAACGTTCTACCGCTCTTTCAAATTGGAAAAACTGCTGTTACGTAACAGTCATCGATTTTGAGTGGCAACATATAATAACTAGAGATTTCAAGCAATGGTAGAACGTTGACTCGTGCGTGTAATTTTATCTCAACTTTATATCGTGTATGGTTACCACTTAACTTGCTGATTTACATATTCTAAATTGTTTTACTATAACGTATTCAACGCTCTGTATAAAAATAAAACCGTCAAACTTTTTATTAAAATGGATAAAAATGGAACGCCCTAAAAACTTATAATATAAACGTGACTATGACTTTTTTCCTGGTCATCATTACGATTCATTCACGAAGAAATGTCATTACCTAAAGTGACATTAAATTAAATAACACGTTCTTTTCGAACATTTTGCTAAAAATGTTTGGAAATCTCAGTGAGATTTATAATTTGTATAACTTGTTAAGGTGGCATAAAGTACCCACGAAGTCGTGCTTTCAAACGTCATTTTGTGCCAGAAAAATATTAAGTACAACTGTGTCTACTTTTCGTTTCATTACCAATACATAGTTTCGTATATATTTTATATATAACGTATTTATTTTATACATTGGGAATAAACAAACATAAGAACACTGTCGATATAGTTATGATTTTAACTGATTTCAGCAACGCATGTGAAAAGCTAGTTTGGACGTTTTGAATTAAAATAATTTATATTTGGTCTAAATGTAATCCCATCTATGGCAACTCGCTCTGAGAAAACCTTTGCCAAATACAAATTCATTGGTTTGTTTGTTTCTTTTGAACTTCGCGCAAAGCTACACGATAGTTATCTTCGCTAGCGTTCCAAATTTAGCAGTGTAAAACTAAAGGGAAAGTAGCTAGTCATCATCACCCACCGCCAACTCTTGGGCTACTCTTTTACTCTCGAATAGTGGGATTGATCGCAAAATTATAAATTATAACCCCCCCCCCCCACAGCTGAAAGGGCGAGCATGTTTGGTGTGACGGGGATTTAAACTCGCGGAGACAAGACGTATACAGCCAAAATACTTCTTTCTATATATAACTTTAATTTTGATTGTGCACAAAAATATTTCTAATGATGAAATAATTTCGAGTATGAAGAGAAGTATAGCTTTTAATAGTAAAAAAATCTATATTTATGCCAAAAAATAACACTTAGTGTTGGTTATTACGTACTCGTGACGATAATAAAATATTTAATTGGGCGTTAGTGTCATAGCTGTCAGTAGAAAACCGATAATTTTTTATAGATCCTTGTTGACCTTAGCCCGGCATGGCGAGATGATTAAAGCACTTGACTCGTAACCTGAGGGTTTCGGGTTCGAATCCCCGTCACACTAAGTATTCTCGCTCAATCAGCTGTGGGGGCGTTATAATTTGACGCTCAATCCCACTGTTCGTTTCTAAAAGAGTAGCCCAAGAGTTGGCGGTAGGTACTGATGACTAGCCGCCTTACCTCTAGTCTTACATTGTTAAATTAGGGACGGCTAGCACAACTGGCCCTCGAGTAGCTTTGCGGGAAATCCAAACCTTGTTGAATTTATGCTGATAAAGTTACACATGTATATGAAACCAATAATTCATCAATATGTGGGCACAGCTCCCCATATAAAAATCTTTGTCAGATTTTAGGAAGTAACCTGAGGTATATATTCTATTTAAAGTATCTTTTCTGAAATATTTTTGAGAACCCAGATTTTCTGGGTTTTTCTGGGAAAATCAGTCTACATTGTAAAATAGTGTATCCTGTTCCATCTACTCTAAAAACTCCAAAACGTGATTTTCCCCTGTGCCCTGATTGCAAATAGTTATTTGTATTATAGCTTTGTTTAAAAAACAAACAAACAAATACTCTCAAGTTTTATTATGAATTGTCTAAGTATAATTACCAGTAAATGTCATGGTATAATAATTAAATCAAAAATTACTTCTTACAATTTACGAAAACAAATGAAGAATTATTGGAAACCATGACTAAGTCAAATTAATCTAGTTTTGAAACTGTATATAACTACTGTCTCTTATTCCTTATTGTTTATTTGAGAATTAAAAATCACCAGTGGTTCTGGTTTAACCTACGTACAGGTGTTTTCTGGTTCCTCATTATAAAATGAGACGGAACAAGTTGGGAATCAACAACTGTTGAAGGAGTTTGAGTTGTTTGATAGTTATCATCTGGTCATCATTTGGTCAGTAGTTAATCATTATGGCTCAATGATATTGAAAAATTGAAAACTATAGATAACTATTATCTACGATATTTTACAACATGGCTGTATTCATACCTTACCAACTAAACGGAAAATTTTACGGGTTTACCAATATATGGAGAATTAAAATAAACAGAATTGAGTATTCACAACAAAGTCATTAAAAGGGTTAAGAATGTAATATTAAGGTTGGAACTGAAAAGTAAGGTGAAACTAGTTTTGAATAGTTAGAGTTTGGGTTAAGAAATTAGGTCCAAGCTATAACGGACATGCCCTTAGAAACAACTCTGCATTTTGTCTGTGGACAGCCGAAAATGTTAAACACATGTACGTATGCGCATGTTTCTTACATGTAAAATATGAATCCCTATCCTTGAAGGACGTTCTCGTTCTTCATCTGGGTTTATACTTTGTTTAAAATAAACTGTGAGTTACACTATTACCATCCCATGACAACAACTCACTGCCACAACAGAATACACCAACAACATTTGTTATTCGTTTCTCTACTATATTATTTTTACGCAACCATTATACTGCTTCAGTAGAAAAAAAAATGGAGTTCTGAAATTGTAAATATGAATAACCTAAACAGGTCAATCTCTGTATACGTATCAACCTCTACCATCTGACAATGGAGAGCCATTAAGAAGCATTTCTTATCAGAGACTCATTTTAGACACAAGTTTAGTAGAGGTTGATGTAATATTACCTGGTTGTTACTTCTTGCTTCCAGCTGTATAATTATAGTTTGATATCTATGAGCCACCTAGTGGGACTCATTTCATTGGCATCAGCTAAGCATCTTACAGCCAGGATTAATATCATTTTCTGTATATATATATATATTTACACACACACACAATTAGGCCTAAATAGGCTAAGTGAAATATTTCACATTAAAATACATTTACTGTTCTAAATGAGCACCGTCACCTGCAGCACTAAACATACTCGGCATCACAGAAAATTACTTCAGGAAAACCTGTTGATATAAAAACACTTCCACTTACTGTAGATTCATAACAAGCTACTTTATCTTCTGTGCTGGAAAAGAGCGTAACTCCCTCACTGTACATAGACGAGTCATGAGTAATTATAATGTACTAAGGAGAATCTTTAGATTATCATATGGTCTGCTGTATAGAGCTTCTGCTGCTTGGCTAAGTAAGATGTTAAACGAGCCTTCTCTACTTAACTTGCAAACTCCCATTCTTCTCCACCATTGCAGGGAAGGCCTTTGCCGTCTTACAGATTAAACATGTTTCTCTAAGCAGTTGTTGCTGTGACACTGGATGTTTACCTGTATTCCTGATCCTCATTTTCATTGACGAGAGTTTGACGAGTTGGTCAAAATTTATCATTGATGTCATTTCACGCTTACGTCTGAAATCAATGGGATTGCTGACTCACCTGCTGTTAGCAGCTTTTTTCTGGACAATCACAACTCCCTCCATCTCTTCGTATAGATATTCTCTGCCACACCACCAATCATTAATGGTGGCATCGGTCATTTCCCACCATGTCACCTTGTGCCCAAACAATTACTTTTGGTGGAACTGTTTCATAAATGGTGCTATGTCTGTTGGTGCTACGATCAGAAATGGGATTAAAAAAATACTTTAGGTTCTAATGTAGACCAATCCATTTAGTTTCAGCTACTCGTGGTCACACACTATCCAAACTAGTCTTTGGTTATTCGAGCTCCCACACTGCTTGGACTTCAATTCAGTGGAATAATTATATAAGGTCTTATGCGCATATTGGATAGACCTCGCTCCCTGTTGTGAGCTCGAGCACGCTAGCTGATGGCTGTGAGGGACATTTACAACATCAGAAAAAACCCTGAGCCACCGTTACTGCAGATTGTTTAGAGCGCTACAATCACGTCCCGCTAGCTCAATACTCATATTTATTATGACAACAACATTTTAACTTGTATACTGATGTCTTACAGTTCCCACAGAACTGATTCAGAACTGATTTTCTACATAGCAGTCAGTTAGGCCTATAAATGGAAATTTATAACATATTAGGTTTTAAAGTGTGACTAAGTATCTTTCCTATTTCCAACCTAGATCGACTGTAAGTAAGAGTTGAAGCCCAAATGATAAACAAGGGCACAAAAAAATGTTTATTCACTCAAGTAGATCAATAACCCAATATAGCTGCCAAACATTGACACTTCTCTTTGTAAAAGTTCAGTTGAGTTAATAAAAGTAATGTTCGACTTTTAATGAAAGTTATTGCTAGTACAATGTGCAGACCCTAGTTTAATTGAATCTCTATATTCTGAAATAAAAAATGAAAGCTGAAAGACGTCATTAAGTGAAATCCAATAGTCGAGGCTAATAAAGTTTATATTAAATAAACATTACACTCGAAGGTGAATTAAATGAAAATTCGCTCTTCAAAATCCAAGTAAAGATAATAATCAGAATGCTACAAAAACGTTTAAGTTATCTCGGCCATACTAAGTTACTATTACAGGGACAAATTTGGCTTTATATTGTTTGTTTGTTTGTTTATTTTTGAAGTTCTCGCAAAGCTACACAAGGGCTACCTGGGTAGTTGTCCTTAATTTAGCATTGTATGACTACAATGATCCGTAGTTTTCATAGACGATATTTGATTAGGGAATATGAAACCCAACTATGTTTTTGTATCTCTCCCATGCTATTTGAAAAAAAAAACTTGATTGAAATCGCCTTAAGGAGTCAATTTATTGCCCAAATGTGTTTATCTGTCATTTGGTCTTTTATCAATGAGAAAAATCTTCTTCCTCATCGTGAACAACCCACTATACTGGGTAGGAATTAAAAACATGAGCGTAGATGAACTGATCTATTTTTATTGTTCGCTGTTTTATGATATCACATTAAATGTTATCTAAAGCACGATTCACCTGAAAAACATGCCTATAATTTCTAAATCACTTTAAATTGAATAGGGTGAAAGATTGTGTAGCAACCAAGCTGTGCCACTGTTGTTATTGGGAATGTTTGCCCGGTTTTTCAGGTTTATATTCGCGCATGCGCACTAGTACATTATATCATGATCTAAACACGGCGCAAATCCACAACCCTGATAAGGTCTATTCGAACTACTCCATGTTGGTTTTATTTGCAATAAAGTACAAAGTCACACAAGAGCTATTTGTGTTCATCCCATTCGCTGTTTATAATAATTCTGATGTTATTAAGTTGGCCTTCATAAAATTTTGTAATGTTTTATAGATCATTAAACGTATGTTGTCCAAAAAAATTCAATTTTTCTATAAGTTATTTCAACTAAAGCTCCACCTGTAGATGTTTGTAGCGTAGCCTTTACTAAGTTAACTAATATGAAAAATGATTTTGATGCTGAGGTTAAAAATTGTTTTGTTTTTTTTTCACCTAAAAGTTTTCAAATTTCGATTGCATAGTTTTCGGAACATCGTACAAAAACGTAAAGTTTTTTAGTAAAACTTTATTTTGTTTCCATCATGTTTTATTCAATCTTACTGCTTTACAACTATACTTAGACAGTCTCAGAGTATACAAGGAGCCATTTTTGGACAGCTTTGTATAATTAAGCAATAGAATTACTATAACTAAACCTAATTACTTTCACTTAGTTTTATTTTATTCATTTTTATAACAATAGTTAAAAGTATACGAACAAAACAAGAAATATAGTTCTTACGTTTGGACTCAAGCCTTTACTTTATTCTTTTATGTTTGGTTTGGGTTAGTTTATTTTGAATTTCGCGCAAAGCTACACGAGCGATATCTGAGCTAGCCGTCCCTAATTTAGCAGTGTAAGACTAGAGGGAAGGTAGCTAGTTATTACCACCCACCGCCAACTCTTGGGCTATTCTTTTACAACAAATAGTAGGATTGACCCTCACTTTATAACGCCCCCACGGCTGAAAGGGCGAACAAGTTTGGTGTGACGGGGATTAGAACCCCCGCGATCCTCAGAATACCAGTCAAGTGCCTTAACCACCTGGCCATTCCGGGCTGTATTCTTTTAGGACAAGGCACTATAAACCTACCTTTTGTGACAATGTTTGTTGTCCACAAAACAGTTCGTGTTTGTTTAAAATATGTATTTTGAGCTTAAATAAATTTTAATGCAATACTATAGAATGCCACATTACTACTAAAACCACCCCCTTGTAGCATAAGTGTATGTCTTCGGACGTCTTTATTAGAAACCGGGTTTCGATACCCTTGGTGGGGAGAGAAAAAATAACGTTATGTATCTTTTTCCTTAATTTCAAGGAAACAAAAGAAATGCTACCATTATAAAATTTCAGTATTAATTAACAATGATTTAATCTGTTTTGTACTCAAATGTTTTATTTCAATACTTGTTGAAGTTACAGTTTTTTAAGTCCGACTTCATCCCTCTAGATAATTATTTAGCACGTTAAATATATGTCGTTTAAGTTGTAAACTAGTTATTTATTTAACTACAGTACTATGCAAAAGTGTTAGGGCAAGAAAATGTCTTTTTACGGGGTTGATTCTTTTATATCATTACAGAATGTAAATGTCAACATTGTAGTCATGCTTGACTGATCTCTGTTGAAAAATTGAATGAGCCAAGAAGAGAATATATATAAATATTTGGAATTTCATTATACTTGTACCAGGGGGCATATCATAAGGGTTCTGCTTGAATGAACATACTGATGAAATTTAGGGTCTAAAATAACTGTTATGATATCCCACCAGTATTATAACTAAATGTAAAGAAGCTAGCAAGGACCTAGCATAATGTATCGGTATATGTTAGAAGATATCAAATTAATAGCACTTCACAAATACACCTTGATAAAAATAGTGTTTAACATTATATATTAAGTTTCTTTTTCATGTTGCGACCCAAAAAGTGTAGAGAATTGTTAGTTAATTTGTTTGTTTGTTTTTTAATTTCGCGCAAAGCCACTCGAGGGCTATCTGCGCTAGACGTCCCTAACTTAGCAGTGTAAGACTAGAAGGAAGACAACTTGTCATCACCACCCACCGCCAACTCTTGGGCTACTCTTTAACCAACGACTAGTGGGATTGACTGTCACTTATAATGACCCACGGCTGAAAGGGCCAGCATATTTGGTGCAACGGGTATTCGAATCTGTGACCCTCAGATTACGAGTCGAACGCCTTAACCCACCTGGCCACGTCGAGCCAGAATTGTTAGTGGAGCAGAGAGTTCACATAAAAGCTTTATGTGATGTTGCTTTGGCTCTGACATTAAACACGCATTATATAAACTGTCCTGTATCCATTGAACTTCTCTCCACGGGATTCAGCTAGTTTTATCCGCTGTTACCACTACCAAGCTCACATTTTTCCTGAACGCATCCGTCGTCATCGCGAGGAAGGCACACTTCTTCAGACTAAAGCCTCTAGTACCTCTGTCATCACCTGCCAAACTCCCAAAAGTAACACCAGTCTCCACATAAGTTTTTCTGAAAAGCGTCCGTCCGTCTTTCACCATTGAAGAAATTCACCAGTGTCCACCAACTCAACAATACACATAGTTCACCGGATAACATCCAGGAAAACAGGTTGACCTTCTTATTTCATCAAAGAGGTTATGACTTCTCAGTGGACTGCAGACTTCATCCTTACCCATGGATGCTCCCTTGATTACTATTATTTCAAAGCTTAAAAACCATATTAGAAAGAAGAATCACATCAGAATGAAGAACCATACTAGAATAAAGAACCACACTGGAATGAAGAGTCATACTGGAAGAGAGAACCTTATCGGAATGAAGTATCACGCTGTAATAAAAAACATACCATAATAAAGAACAATACCGGAATGAAGAACCATACTAGAATGAAGAACCATATTAGAATAAAATATCATACCGGAATGATGAACCGCACGGGAATGAAGAACCATATTAGAATAAAATATCATACCGGAATGATGAACCGCACGGGAATGAAGAACCATATTAGAATAAAATATCATACCGGAATGATGAACCGCACCTCACACACGTCTCATTATCAGCAGAGCTCTCCTAAAGCCATTTCTTTACATCCTTGGGTTAAAACCCTCAATAACCAACCAAACCCAAGAAATCAGGAAATCCAGACTATGCTCATACCAGAAACAGAACTATAACCCTAGATCACCCAAACAACCACAACAAGAAAGAAAAATGTACCCAGCCTCAGCTACCAACTGGATCCGTAACCATCAAAACTGAATAGCATATCTGTATCCTATCTGAATCTGCATAACATATCTGTATCCTGCCTGAACCTGCATAACATATCTGTATCCTGCCTGAACCTGCATAACATATCTGTATCCTGCCTGAACCTGCATAACATATCTGTATCCTGCCTGAACCTGCATAACATATCTGTATCCTGCCTGAACCTACATAACATATCTGTATCCTTCAAGAACCTACATAACATATCTGTATCCTTCCTGAACCTACATAACATATCTGTATCCTGCCTGAACCTACATAACATATCTGTATCCTGCCTGAACCTACATAACATATCTGTATCCTGTCTGAACCTGAATAACATATGTGTATTCCGCCTGAACCTGCATAACATATCTATATTCTGCTTGAACCTACATAACATATCTGTATCCTGCCTGAACCTGCATAACATATCTGTATCCTGAACTTGCACCCTTCCCACTCCCCACTCCAGAACCTTTTTCTATCTCCTCCTCCTCGTCAAACTTGCCCTATGATATTGTCATTGACACTGCCACTGACCACGACATTCCCCACGGACAATTCTTCATTTTTCGTCCATATACCAATGACACAAAAGATATCTTAATTCTCTTTGATTGTTTGTTTGTTTGTTTTGAATTTTGCGCTAAGCTACTTGAGGGCTATCTGCGTTAACTCTATTTGAACACGAAGTCTAGTAAACTTCGATGAAAAATATTGGAAAGATTAGACTCTATCAAGCACTAATTTAACCGCAGAACTAAGTTTCACTTTGCCTCCTTACTTACTTCCTTTCAATATCCGGGCATTGGAAACGGATTGCAGCCTTATCAGTGAAGGTGGATTTTATCGGGATAGTCCTGTTTCTCTTCATAATAACTTTAGGATTTATATTTCACCGCCGCCCTGAATGACTCTACGTCCACTATCGGTCGTTCAAATATCTCCTTCACTGATCCGCTCACTAATCATATCAAGCCTCCAACAATGTTCTATTTTAGCCACAGTCTAGTCCCCCATTATAACTAACCAGGCGCACATCTTTTAACCAGAAGCTGGGCGAAGAAGGATTGTTCTATCACCATTGGTAACTACTTAGTTCTGAGGAACTAATTAATTCACGTTAAAACAACTGCCAAAAAGAAAGTAAATGATTGGACTTTGAAATGTTCCCTAAACACTATCAAGTACAACCTAGATCGTGAGACCGAGTCAGGTGAATTTTAAATCCGAAAATGAAAAGTCCCTCAACTCAATGTTACTCATGTTAAGTATCTTCGTTCATGCAGCCTTCAGGACAGAAAGAAGAAAGACTGACACTAATTTCAAGCACGAGATAAATAACCATGTACCAAATGATAGAAAACTGTCCAGATCTACAGTATTAAGAAGACTCAGTGAGAATATAATATTTGGTCGCGTAGTAGTTAAAAAAAGCATTCACTTCAATTTCCAGATATTGTCAAGAGAATGAAATTTGCTAAAAACTACAAAAACTGGGTTTTACTGATGATTGGAAAAAGGTGTTTTAGATGAATGAATTCAAGTTTAAAATATTTGGTTCAAAGCACGGGTTTTAACTCCTGTGGAAGAAAGGTGAAAGACGCTCACCTCAATCCTTAGTATCTACCATAAAGCATAGATGAGGCAGTGTGATGGTTTGGGGGTGTTTCTCTCCTGAGTAGACAGGAGATCTTTACAAAATAGATAGAATACTGGACCAGCGCAACTACCATCAAGCACTGCACCATCATTGTATACTCAATGGTTTGTGTATTATTGGTAAAGGATTATACTATCACGAAAACAATGACTCTAAATACACATCCAACCTATGCAGAAATTACTCAGCTAAGATCGAAGCTGCTAGAGCCATTCAAATGTTGCAATGGCCCCCACAGAACTTCGATCTCAACGCAATTAAGCAGATATGGGAGTTGGATGTATGTGTAATAGAGACATTTGAAGTAAAAATCCCAAATAAATAACACTTTGATTAAATATGTTGTAACAATGCCTGAAAGACTGTTTGCAGCTACCAAAGCAAAAGAGGGAACACAGAAAATATTAACTGATTTCTGAACTCAAGCACTTCCATTGAATTTCTGTTGCACTAAATATGGTGATTAATAAACTTTTGACGTTTCACCTATGACTTACCTTTGATTGTTCTTTGAAAGTAACCTCAAATTTAATTTATTCGAACACCTTTGCATAGTACTTTATGTCATATTGGAAGCTAAAATGTTTCTAGATAAGAGTAAAAACAACATTTTAATAAAGGTGTAAAACTGAAACAATGAGGGTAAACAAGAATTTAGGTTTGGGTGTGTTTGTTTGTTTTCTTACAGCAAAACCAAATTGGGCTATCTGCTGAGTCCACCGATTCAGGTTTGGAGATAAAAACATTGCACACTTGATCTCACCTTTCATCTAACCCTCGGAGAGCTCAGCAGATAACTCGATGTGGCTTTACTATAGAAAATTCACACATACACACACACACCTTCATCCAGAAAATCATGAATCAAATTTATTTCATATTCTATACGTTATAGCTATTTACAAATCGGCCCGGCATGGCCAGATGGTTAAGGCACTCTACTCGTAATCAGAGGGGCGCGGGTTCGAATCCCCGTCACACCAAACATAATCGTCCTTTCAGCTGCGGGGACGTTATAATGTGAGGGTCAATCCCCCCATTCGTTGGTAAAAGAGTAGCCCAAGAGTTGGCGGTGAGTGATGATGACTAGCTGCCTTCCCTCTAGTCTCTCACTGCTAAATTAGGAACGACTAGCGCAGATAGCCCTAGTGTAGCGCAATGCGAAATTCAAACCAAACATTTTCAAAAAGACTGAAGTCATATCTTCAACTAGCTCACTCAGGGATGAAAAATGTACATAACTTATTTTACGTAAAATACACCGCATATCATATTCTTTGTTAACAGTGTCCTTGTAGCCTTTGTTTGATTTTTCATAGAATTCCTTATGTTCGGCCGCAGGCAACATATACTTTCATCAAACTGATGTTGCGTGGGTAACACGAAACTACAAAACTCCGTGCGTCTTCTCGAGTCAATATATCTTTTAACGTACTTTATATCGGATCATCATCATGTGACAATTAAGTACTCAGTGTGCAAGGTGCAATAAGGAATGTGCATGCTTGTTAAATTGTTTGTCACATGACAATTATACCGTCAAAATCGGATGAACGACCGGATCCATTGTGCAATGATAAAAGTAATATAAAAATGTATCAACACCTTGTTTTTCGGATTGTAAGTTTCCGTGAAAATGACACGTTACTGTCAGAATCGCTTTTAACTATCTGATTATGCAACTCCTATCATAGGCTGAAACCTCTTTCATTGTTAAGTGCATTTACTTCGAATTTTCTATAAGTAACATCTATTGAGTTGAAAATGCATCATCTTAATAGTTCATGATATTGGTTTCTAAGTTATGTTTTAAGAAATTTATATTCCACTAAAACAAAGTAACTTCTCAATAATCTTATTGCGAAGTGTACAAAAAGGCTGTGAAAATGTATATTTGTTGGTGTTGACAGGATACTGTTTACAGGAAATTAAAAACATTAGATGCTTCTTAAGGATATAGCATTCAGAGAAAAAACGTATCAATGTTAAACCCAAAAGTGTTCGGTTTGTTAATAAGCACAAAGCTACGCAATGTTCCACTCGTGCTCTGCCCACCACGGGTATCGAAACCTGCTTTCTAGCTGTACGTCCGAAGGCATTTCAAAGTGTCTCACTGAGGGGCGTAAGTACTTGCGATCGCTTACTGCGGCTTGTGTTCAATTAGCATGGTTTTAGACAGAACGCGATAGAAAAATAAGTGCGTCATAATGAAAATTTGATTATGATTGATCGTCAAACCTATGTTGGGTTTAGCTGTGTCGTGACATATTAGGTACTAAATGTCAGTTACTTCCGACTGTCACTTCTTAATGCAATACAAATGTTTAAATCATCTAAACACTGTTATGAAAACATAAGTACAAAATCGTTTAAGGAGTGCTGGTTTATTTGTATATTTTGTATTATTTATTGAACAATATAAAATAGTGTTCCATAAGTTAACTATGGCAAACACTCTCTTTGTTTGTTTATTTTAAACGTGAGGCTACACAGTGAGCTATCTCTACTGTCTTTATGAATTTCGCGCAAAGCTACAAGAGAGCTATCTGCGTTAGCCGTTCCTAATTTAGCAGTGTAAGACTAGAGGGAAGGCAGCTAGTCATTGTCACTCACCGAGAACTCTTGAGCTACTCTTTTACCAACGAATAGTGGGATTGACCGTAACGTTATAAAGCCCCCATGGTTAAAAAGCGTAATCCGCGACCATTGGATTACGAGTCATCTCTGCTCTGTCATCCATGAGTATCGAAACTCGGTGTTTAGCATTTAATTTCTTCGGGCATTCTGCAGATCCCTGTTTTTCGGGTATATTTCAGAGACGAAACATATTGGATGTCCAGAATAATATGATATCCGAAGTTATTTTGATATAATATTGTAATTAACATAATTTTTTTTACTTTTGTTTGTGTTTTTAGCATCGACTTCCTCGTATATAAGTCTAAACGTTATCACAAACGAAATATATTGTCTTATGGCAAAACTTTCATATGTCCCAAAATAACTTTTGTTATGCCGAAAAGCCGATTTTACATTGTCAGTAAGCCGATACCAGCGATATATTTTATAGAGGATTTATATCCATCACTATTTTCGATGCTAAATGCATTTATTTTATTAAAATAAACCTATTTGTGTAAGAAGATAAAATATTTGATTTTGATGGCACATACTTTTTGATCTTTATGTTGCTAATCCGTAATACTCCCCCAACTTCACAATAATCTTTTCAATAAACGAACAAAGGATTTAATATATCACTAAAAGATAACACGAGTTATTTTTATCACGTTAAATTCATATGAATTTGGCTTCTGAGTATCTATTGTATTTCAGTTAATCCTTTGGTAAATACAAAGTAATGGAATAAATCGTTGCAAGGGAAAAACGAATTATATTTAATTCACTGCTGCGCTACCTATGGCTTCTATTATCCATTATTTCGTTGTAAAAATACAAAAAAGTTGTTTTTGTTCGCGGCGGCTCGTCTATCTAGGAAATCAATGATAGTGCGTTTTTACTACAGTAGTCTCTACAAATAGGATCAAAGTCAGACAGAATTGTGAAATATTATAACTTCTGCTAAGTTATTGATCTATTTGTGGTTTTATTCTATGTTAATTTATGTTCATTTTGCGAATATTTTCATTCTCTCGACTCACCACCATTGCTTGTTGCTACTCGACGTAGATAAATTGATTTGTATATCCAATATGAACAGTGTCTCGGCCTGGCATGGCCGAGCACGTAAGGAGTGCGACTCGTAATCCGAGGGTCGCGGGTTCGCGCCCGCGTCGCGTTAAACATGCTCGCCCTCCCAGCCGTGGGGGTGTATAATGTGACGGTCAATCCCACTATTCGTTGGTAAAAGAGTAGCCCAAGAGTTGGGGATGGGTGGTGATGACTAGCTGCCTTCCCTCTAGTCTTGCACTGCTAAATTAGGGACGGCTAGCACAGATTGCCCTCGAGTAGCTTTGTGCGAAATTCCAAAAACAATGAACAGTGTCAACCTGCTTGACCTTCAATGACCTTAACAACAGAAAAAAAGATTTGGTTCAATGAGCCAGTATCGTGTTTCTCAAGGATTAATACAAATGTGATATATATTGTGAAAATAGAACAATAGTTAAACGTAGCAAATATTTATTATTAGAAACTTGTTTTACGCTCGAATGTTCTTTCAGTGGCATGATGGAAGCCTAAAGTGAAGGATCATATGTTATTTTCGGTTATAGCTAAGAAGCTTTGGAGAATTGTGCTATTTTATGCTATTGGCACCTCTGGAGTTTTTGGAATAAACACCAGTTTCTCCTGATGTTATTTGCAGAGCTTAGTGAAAGTGGTGCCATATTTTTTCGGGTGTCATGAATAAAATGTATGTCAAGAGTAAATGTGTTGTTGTTTTTTATTAGAATAGCGTGACTGTATTGCGGTGATATTCCATTAACAAAACAAAAGGAAGACAATGAAAATGTTCTGTTTGTAATGACACTTTTGGAGCTTTATCAAAGAACAATCGCGTCTATCCACTGACATGTGTATGACACGTGAAATAAGAGTTATTTGTTGCTGAAATCAATGTAGTTTTAGTCTTCCCTTGAAGAATGCCGAATCGTGTAAGTGGTAAACTTCTCACGTTTCTCAGCAGGAATATTAAGAAGTTATAACCCTAAGAAGCATGGTTCGATAAGCTGCAGTGAGCAGAGCGCAAAAGGCCTATTATGTAGCTTTGCATTTAGAAATATATTTCAAGAATAGTGATTGCGTTGTGTTGTATACTACTTTTGTTTAAATGTGAGAATACTTATCTGTTCTTCACTTAAAAAATTGTAATTCTGTGGTGCCCTCTAGTGGCACAATGATAAATCTGTGGACTTATACCACTAGAAAACAGGTTTAATTCTCGTTGTGGGCAGAGCACAGATAGCCCTTTGTGTAGCTTTGTGCTTAATAATAAACAATAACAAAATAACAACGACAGCTTTCGCGATCGTGTAAACTCACTTTAACTATAATGAAAGATATCCTTTGTAATTTTGTGCCGGGCGTCACTACGTAGCAGCATGTCCGAACTGTGGATTCGAGGGTTCAGAGTTCGCAACCGCTTCGCTAAAACACATTCGGCATTTTGAAATTTGGGTGCAGTATAAGTGTAATAATTTTATCCCGGTGTTCGTTAGACAAGATAAGTCCAAGGGTTGGTGATAGATTCTGTTGATTAACTGCCTCTGTTCTAATATATCAGTTACAGATTAAGGAGTGCTGTGTAGAAATTCTACTTAGTTCTGCCCGACACCCCCCTCCTACCTCCTACAGCGGAATGTCTGTGGACTCACACTGTTTGAAACCGAGTCTGGATACCAGTGGTAGGAAGAACACAGATAGCCCTTTGTGTAGCTTTGTGCTTCGTTCCAAACAATCAATCAACTCTGCGCAAAAATTCTAAAATTTCAAAAAAACAAATAATTTGTAATTCAACCTTATTTTTTGTGCAGAATCCCTATAGCTCCCCCACAATTACTTCAGTATAGACTTTCTGTGTAAGGTCACCCGCTGGGACAGTGGTAAGTCTACGGATTTAGTACGCTAAAATCAGAGGTTCGAATCCCTTCGGTGTACACAGCAGATAGCCCGATGTGACTTTTCTATAAGAAAATAAACACACACACATTCTATGAAAGTAAGAAGGTTAATTCTACATTGCGTTTATTTGTTTAATTCTATCAAACGCAAATTCTCTATTGGTATTGCTTCCGAAGTTTTTACGAAATAAAATAGATAACTTCAGTTTTAGAAATCCACTTCAAATCCACACCAACGCGCGACAGCCATCGGTATTCTCTCTTGGAATGTACATTGCCTTAGGATCTGCTTTCAGAACTCGAACAAAATTTATGATAGCGAAAATAACTTCATTCATGGGCGGTGGTTTGAAGAATTTTCGAATTAATTGCGCTGATTGACCAGCATGATATGTACTCGCACCCGGAGGCAAGGGTTGATGCCGGTTTAAGACCCTGCACGTCCTGTTTACAAAGATGACAGTTAACTACAGGACACGTGCACAAAGATTTAAAAAAAAAAACTATCTAAAATATATGAAACAAAAAGTTCTTCTGGTCAGACACGAAAATAAAACACAGCACAACCGTTTCAGAAACAACGAAAAATAAAACAACGTTTTCTGAAGTTTAGTAATTTGCTTTTTGTAAATTGATTAAAATATGAAGTCTTAACAATTGTGTGTTTTCTGTACTATATTTAATATATGGCTACAGAGGCACAGTGTCTTTATTAACATTTTCAATTGGAACTCACCCTTTTACACTTTTGCCTGTTTGCTGTTCACTGTGTGACGAATTCATTACCATATATTTAATTTAATACCGATATTAATTTGAGTTAAATTTGTATTAAAAAGGTACATAGCTTATAGTGTTAAATCTATATTGCGAAATTCCAGCCTATTTACTAAAATTATATAAAATTCGCGAATGTATGAATCAACAATATATGTGTGTACGTAAACACTGGTGTATCGTCTATATTGTTGTGCAGGCTGAAATTTCTAGAAACTCTCCTCATGCATATAAATTTAACCAAAACAAGGTGCTAAGAGACAGTATATATTATTGGTTTGGTACAGTTGGTACACTATCAAGCTATAACTGGGCAAACGCTTATTAATCAGAAACTTCAGATATATGACCAGGAACGTTTATAAGTGTCTAACATTAGAAACCATTTAGCTTCAGCGGATTCACACCAGACATTAGTATTTTTACTAATAGATTGTATAATTTTAGCTGTGAAAAATTCACGTGCGATCAGCGAAAAGCAAAGAATGCAGAGCTAGCTAGCTCCATGTTTAGTGAATTATACTTACATCAACTAGAAATTAACTCGCTCATTCTGAACCCTCTATAAGACATTAAGGAAGTTCAAAACCAGAAGGAAGAATCGATATTATTTGTAAGTTTATAAATCATTAGGGTTTGATTTTAATATTAATTTTGATCAAATATATTTATTGCGTGTTTGGAATGTTCATGTAAAGTTACGTAATTGCTCTTTTCGTTGGCAGTCACGAATTCTGAGCTGATTGACTGAAGTGAAACTATATAGTTAACAACTTATGGGCTGATTTATTTGAGTAGAAGAATTTGACAGTCATCCTTAAAAAACATCCATAGCACTAAAGTACAAAGGGTGTTTTTGCGTCAATGGAATGCGAATAGTGGACCTCGCATCCAAAGTATGGTATAGTCGCTATTAAGAAACCCTCAGCCCTAATTCTGTACATATTAGACTCGGCATGGCAAGTTGATTAGAGCGCTTGGCTCGTAATCTCAGAGTCGCGGGCTAGAATCCCCGTCACTATAAACATACTTCCCCTTTTAGCCATGAGGCTAAAATGTGATGGTCAATTCCGCTATTCGTCGGTAAAAAAGTAGCCCCAAAGTTATCAGTAGGTGGTGATAATTAGCTGTCTTCTCTCTAGTATTACATTACTAAATTAGGGATGACTAGCGCATATAGCCCTCATGTAGCTTTGCGCGAAATTCTAAAACAAACAAATTGTACATTTTATCAGATATATATATATATACATATATATTTAGAACTATCATCTTTATTCTAAAATGTTATTCATTTATTTATCTGTGTTTGATTATATTTCCCGCCGTATAGTACTATCATGATTGTTAGCGCTCTTTCCTTGTAACTGGTGGGTCCTGAGGTCGAATCCTCTCATCAATAATATGATACGTTGATAGATAACTACACATGAAACACTCTCAGGATAATAGTTTTGAATTCTCTTACGCCATCTAGCGTTAGTGATATTAAGTTATATCATCCTATATTTTAGTTAATTTTTTACTGCCTTTTGAAAATAAAAACTAGATATTTACATAAAATAATATTATTCATAATTACAATTTTTACTTAACTGTTTCGAAGAAGAGAAATATCCAGAATGAAACTCTAAACTACATTCAGTCCAATACTTTTGTGAAGGTAGCAGATTAGCAGGCGAAACATAAGATAAAAAGTAATTGGTGTATAATAACAAACAAATAAATTAATGATTATAATTAGATGACCCAGGATAAAATCACTTTTGTACTATCGTGAGCCCATCACAGTGCTTCCTTTTAGCTATGTTTTAACATAGCCTTGCTTAATCGTCAGGTTTCCGTTTAAAAATTGCCTTATAGTCTTTCTTTTGCTAGTCCAAAGCACACAGCAATACTGTTCATGCGGTAAACATAATTCCAAACACTCACATAACAACGCTGTCATGTTTTCTTCGAAATTTCCATTCCGGATTCTTCCTTCATCGATGATCGGGCGTAGCGTAACGGTTAATATACCTGGAACTTGAATCTAATGGTTCATTGTTCGCATTTAGTTGCCACATAAAAAATAAAGCGTTTCAAACTTTGAAGCCATTGGTGCTTTATAATAATAACTGTTAAATCCTACTGTTCAACTCAGGCAAGAGCAACGCAAAACTTGGCAGTATGTACTATTAACTAGCCACCTTTCTCTCGATTTTATCGCATCAAAATTATTACGGATATGCGCAGAAAGTTCCTGTACAGTCACATGTGACAATTCTGAAGTAAAAAAAAATTACCGTGTTTTTTTATTTCAAAATTTATTTGTGATGGTGTTTTGAAACTATTTCCCAGTTAGAATAAACGTATGTATTTTCTTTGAAGTCCATTTCTTTTATTAGCTGTTTAAATGTTAGTTGAATAACACGCTCTAATACTTCGTGAGCCACATCTCAGCTTTTATCAATAAACCTTGCAGCTTTATTTTCATTATGTAAACCAACAGTTTCAGTTCACTCAATACAGCTTAACGCTCTAGTATTCTGACTGGAACTCGATTATGTTGACTCTTTATGTTAGTGTATCAAGTCAAACCACATTTAATGGCGTCCATTAGCTGATGTTCAATTGTTTTTTCATGCAGCTAATAAAGTGAACATTTGTGTTTATTCTAATTCTATATTATTATGTGAAAGCAACACAAAGAGAGACCGTTAATATGTTCATAATAGTACGTCTTATTCTATCAAGTTGTTATAGCAGGAATGATAGTTTTGTTGGTTTCAAACTTACCAAAGGCATTGCACTTAAATCAACTAAATACTTTAGGTTGTCAAATCATGAAGCAATTGTTACGGTATTTTTTGACATTTAATACATTGTAATATGAAATATAATACAAATGTATTAAAGCGTTCATACTTGTATTTACGATAAAATTACCAAAATTATCTGTTGATGTCTAGTTTTATTTACTGAAGAAAGAGAAGTCAGCTGGTCAACAGTACTCTATCATTCACGCTAAGGAACTGACTGTCACTATTATTGACCACCCAAATCTTAATGTGCGGAACGTTTTACGCAGCAACGCAAGGATTCGAGTTCCACTCACTCGTTTCGGAGTGCACAGTTTCACCAGAGGGCTAGCCCATTCCATATCTTAAAACGTTGTATATTTTTGTTTCTTTAAAGACAAAACGTAAATAGATAATTATGTAGCTTTACGATTGCGAGCATTTTAGCACTATACGTCTGTCAACTCAGCGCTGATGCATTGCATGAGCTATTGTAACGAAAAATTAGGGTAACACAGTAATAAATAATTAGTTTCGAATGTTATTTTGCTTACTAATGTCAGCATTTGCACAAATATTATAAGAATCCAGTTAATGCTTTGCAATGATAAAAACTGGTACTTGTACAGTTACTAACCAAACATATGAATTAAACAATATTTTACTTTTCTTACACTTTATAGTGCTGAGTTCGGATCCCGTCACACCAAACACTCTTTCTTTCAGCCGTAGGCGCGTTATAATGTAACGATAAATCCCACATTTCGTTGGAAAACGAGTAGCTCAAGAGTTGGCGTTGGGTGATAATGACTATCTGCCTTCCTTCTAGTCCTACACTACTAAATTAGGGACGGCTAGCGCAGATAGCCCTCGTGTAGCTCTGCGTGAAATTCAAGACAAAACGAACCAATTATAGCGCTGAATTAACTTCAGCGAAATGTTGCTTGCATTATTTCATTTTATTTTTGTAGTAATATAACGGTTCATGCAATTTCAAATTATAGCAATAAAACAGTAAATAGTTAATCATATCTACTAAGAGATTATTTAAATAATTACAAGCCGAATTAAGTTTTACTTAGTTTAAAATATTTTTTACGAATTACACCATGTAACAATTTTTTTACTTTTTCTTGTTCCTGGTCAGAAAGTGTTATTTCCCAGTTGCTTATGCCTAAAGTAAATGGAAAAGACCTATTTTTCTCTTCAAACTTTGCTTTTTATGACCTGGAAGCGTATAACGAAAACATGATGGAAGACTATATTTGGGGCCTGATACGTGAAAGTGATTTACATTACAGTCGCAAATCTCGAAAAACTACTTACTTCTAAACATTTTTGTTCATTTTTGTATAAGTTCAGTGTAAATACATGTAAATCTTGATTCATATGTTGATTTGTTCAGACCTTATGTAAATGAAAATATGCAAATTTGCCCGTTTTTACATAGAAAATAGATTAATTTCTAAATTTCATTATCCAGGTCACAAAAGCAAAGTTTGAAGGGAATACTGGCCATTTTCTGTACTTTTGCAACATACGAAATTCACAAATAACACATACTATCCAGGAACAAAACTTGTGTTACATCGTGTTATCTTAAAAGATCCCCACGTAGGTACAGCAGTAAGTTTTGGGATTTACAATGCTAAAATTGGGGGTTCAATTCCCCTCGGTGGACACCGCGCATAGCTGATAAAGCTTTGCTATAACAAAATCACCCACACGCATTTTACAAAATTTCATTCATTCGAGAAATAGAAGTATTTCAATTATCCTAGTATTTTCTACGACAAAAACTTTACCCAAATCTGATGTATTAGAAAGCTGTATCCACATTACTGATGCTAACCATTAAAGTTTTGTAATTTTTTTGGATATTCTGGTCTTTCTTTCGGTATTCCAGCAGCAAGGAATATAGCTAAAACCTTCACAGATGTACAAAATATATGGATTTGGTTAATAAGTTGAGTGTATCTAAACATATATGTTTCTTCTGCACACGTGACAAGACTTGCAAAGAAATGATTCTGTATCTTGTCAGATTAGAACACTACAGGTGCACTGTATATATGGAGCGTAACCTACACGAAAATTAGTTTTGTTTGCGCTTGGAAGGCTTCCTTTCTATAAGACAATTGCGACCTAAGCAACGAAACCTCGTTACACCATATATAAAAGAAAACCTCGTTACACCATATATAAAACAAAA
This sequence comes from Tachypleus tridentatus, assembly GCF_004210375.1. NCBI lineage: Eukaryota > Metazoa > Arthropoda > Merostomata > Xiphosura > Limulidae > Tachypleus > Tachypleus tridentatus. The sequence continues at coordinate 48,090,131 of NC_134836.1, forward strand.
TCAGTTACACCATATATAAAACAAAATCAGTTACACCATATATAAAACAAAACCTCGTTACACCATATATAAAACAAAACCTCGTTACACCATATATAAAACAAAATCAGTTACACCATATATAAAACAAAATCAGTTACACCATATATAAAACAAAACCTCGTTACACCATATATAAAACAAAATCAGTTACACCATATATAAAACAAAATCAGTTACACCATATATAAAACAAAACCTCGTTACACCATATATAAAATAAAATAAGTTACACCATATATAAAACAAAATCAGTTACACCATATATAAAACAAAATCAGTTACACTTTAAGCTCGATGTCTGATGATATAAAAATTTTTCTCCATAAAAAGTATTCATATAAAACATTTTTATACATCCATTCAATCTAACCTGAATACAAAAAACTTCTTATAGTTCTGTTTATTATACCGAACATTATATTAGTTATTGCATATTTTCATGGGAAAATGTTAAACATAAACACAGATTAGTGTAAATCTGGCCCGACCTGACCAGGTGGTTAAGGCACTCGACTCATAATCTGAGGGTCGCGGGTTCGAATCCCCGTCACACCAAACATGCTCGCCCTTTCAGTCGTGAGGACGTTATAATGTGACGGTCAATTCTACTATTTCGTTGGTAAAAGAGTAGCCCAAGAGTTGGCGGTGGGTTGTGATGACAAGCTGCCTTTCCTCTAGTCTTACACTGCTAAATAAGGACGTCTAGCGTCGACGGCTCTCGTGTAGCTTTGCACAAAATTCTGAACAAATTAATCTAAATCTCTAGGAATACACAGGGTAAGGACTGTTTTCAATAGGTTTATGTGCATAAAATTAAAATTGGCACTTATTTGATGATTTAGAGGTAATATTTATCTTTGTATAATTTATAACGTTTTCCCTGACTTCTAACACTTTAATTTATGGTACTAATTTTGCTTAAAATATCTTTTGTAACGTTAAACATTATTTCAGACTCCTTTCACAAGTAGTTGAGGTTGCGATAAAAAAGTAATGAAGACAGTTGTTTGAAATGAATTAAACTAAAAATATATTTCTGATATTAATTTATACCTATAAGTCGACATTAACCAATCCAGAATGATAAAGCCCACAAACATTTTACTGTTATGCAAGTGTATATACCTATTAATCCAAAATAAAACTGTGTGATACGTTTGTTGTTTCATTTCATTCAAGTTTCAAGTGCGCCAAGAGTAAATGTATGGACTTGGAAAAATTAAAACTGACACATCATGTAACTTTATACTGAAAAACAACTTGCTTTCAATCTTTATACACATTTATCTATACGTACATATAATTTCAAACAACTCAATGAATGAATATCTATAACTTTATGTAATATATGATACCCCAATAATGTACTATGCACTGCTTTCCAGTAAAGTTTTTCTGATTATAGGCCTTTTAGAGAAAATGATGAAAAATAAATTGTTGTCATACTTTTCTATTTCTTTCAAACTCTGAGCATTTACTGCATCTGCCTGATTAGGTATTTAACTTTGCCAAATCAGATGTATATTACCTGACTGTACCTTATATAAACTATTCTAACATATAAAGGAACTGCTAACAGCATTCTTTCTATATCAACATATTTATTTTTATTCTACTGACTTCCAAGTTTCATTTCATCTCAAAGTTACAAGTGTCAAGTTTTAAACAATAAAAGGTTAAAGGTGGATTAGTAGGGCAAGGGTCACATATTCGAATCCCATCACCACACATGATCACTCTTTCAGCCGTGTAGCCGTCATAAAATGACGGCCAATCCCACTATTCAACTACTGTTGCCCAAGAATTGGAGAGGGGGATTGTGGATTTGTTTTTTTCAGTTTATCACTTCTAAATTAGATACGGTTAGAGCATGCAACCTTCGAGTAGTTTGGCACGACATTCACAAAAGTTCATTAAACATTTTATTGTTAAGATGTAAAGTTTCAAAAGTAAATGATCTTAAGCTAATTTTTCATACAGTAAACTAGTAATCTGGTACTCTAATTGTTGAAAAGAAGCCTTTGAAGTTAGAGAGAATGAATAACCTGTAATGATTTCGTATCCAAATTTGAAGTTTTCTTGAATTTCTGTATGTAAAGTTGTATAAGTTTTCACACAAAACTATTTAAAGTTTTCTTGAGTCTCTATATGTAAATTTGTACAAGTTCTCGAACAAAACTAGTTTTCTTGAGTCTCATAGTGTAAAGATGTATAAGTTATTGCACAGAATTATTTAAAGTTTTCTTGAGTCTCTATATGTAAATTTGTACAACTTGTCGGACAAAACATTTTAAAGTTTTCATTAATCTCTAGATGTCAATAAACTATTTAAAAAAGAAAGCTCATTGTTTTCTCGTTGAAACGTGTACCAGAAAAGAAGTTTACTGTTAAAGTACAGGGACATCTGGTACATATAGTTAAAGTACAGGGACATCTGGTACATATAGTTAAAGTACAGGGACATCTGGTACATATAGTTAAAGTACAGGGACATCTGGTACATATAGTTAAAGTACAGGGACATCTGGTGCATATAGTTAAAGTACAGGACATCTGGTACATATAGTTAAAGTACAGGGACATCTGGTGCATATAGTTAAAGTACAGGGACATCTGGTGCATATAGTTAAAGTACAGGACATCTGGTACATATAGTTAAAGTACAGGACATCTGGTACATATAGTTAAAGCACAGGACATCTGGTGCATATAGTTAAAGCACAGGACATCTGGTGCATATAGTTAAAGTACAGGACATCCGGTACATATAGTTAAAGTACAGGGACATCTGGTACATATAGTTAAAGTACAGGGACATCTGGTACATATAGTTAAAGTACAGGACATCTGGTACATATAGTTAAAGTACAGGGACATCTGGTACATATAGTTAAAGTACAGGGACATCTGGTACATATAGTTAAAGTACAGGACATCTGGTACATATAGTTAAAGTACAGGACATCTGGTACATATAGTTAAAGTACAGGGACATCTGGTGCATATAGTTAAAGTACAGGGACATCTGGTACATATAGCTAAAGTACAGGATATCTGGTACATATAGTTAAAGTACAGGGACATCTGGTACATATAGTTAAAGTACAAGGACATCTGGTATATATAGTTAAAGGGGCTACGGTTAATAGTACGTTAAAAATTAAGTACATATTAATTTCAAGTTTTACAGATTTCGTTAGTTGTACTTACAGTCATACTTGTTCTGTTAGTCGCACCTCAATATAAGCCATCATATCTTTAAAGCAATGTAAGTTCAATCTTACATTTTACCACGTTAATTCAAAACATCTTTAAGGTTACCCTAGAGGTTCAAAGTCTATTTAGAGAGATAAATTCCGAAAAAAAATTAAATTCTTTCCCTGAAAATATTCTATACATATTATTTTATATTCTATATCTATTATTTTATATTCTATATATATTATTTTATATTCTATATCTATTATTTTATATCCTATATACATTATTTTATATTCTATATCTATTATTTTATATTCTCTATATTTTTTATATTATATATATATTATTTTTTCTATATATATTACTTTATATTTCATATATATTATTTTTATTTCATATATATACTTTTCAAAAAAAGAAACGCAAAAAGGATATTTTTATTATTTTAAAGAGAAATATATGTAATAACGTTACAAGCTCAGAGTAAGAGTATGTGATGTTACACGTGTTAAGGCACTGATTGTCAGACCAAAATCACAATAAAAGTTGTGCACTTTGAAAACGGAGGAAAACATCGGATTTTTCGCCAAAATCCATGAGTGTCCAATAAATTTGTTTGAGAGATCTGCATGTTCTGCAAGTGCAACATGTGCAAAATCCCTATAAAAGTAACGGGTTCTCGGTTTCCATAGCTCAATGTTAAGCCACCGACACGCAATACAGTTACGCCAAGATTAACTGAAGCACAACGCAACAACGCCATTGGTCGTTTGGAAGTAGGCGAATTTCGATCAGATGTTGCCAGAGCTGTGAATGTCCACCCAAGCACCATCACAAGGCTATGGAATCGTCACCAACAACATGGATCAACTCGTGATTGTCCACGATCTGGCAGACCTCGTGTGACCACCCCCGCACAAGACCGCTACATCCGGTTACGTAACCTTCGGGATAGGACCACCACTGCGACGTCTACTGCCTCAACCATATCAGGGCTGCGTAGGATTTTCGATCAGACCGTACGCAACCGTCGACGAGATTCTTAGGCGCCATTTGCAACCCATCATGGTGAACGTCAACGACGTTTTTCAACATGACAACGCCCGTCCTCACACAGCCCGACTCACCACTGTCTTTTTGAGACACCACAACATCAACATTCTTCCCTGGCTCTCCAGATCACCAGATTTAAACCCTATCGAACATCTTTGGGACGAGTTGGACCGACGTCTGCGACGGCGACAGCCTCAACTGCAGACTCTACCTCAGCTTTGCAGGCTGAGTGGACAGCCATTTCACAGGATGTGATTCGTCATCTCATCGCTTCCATGGGCAGGAGATGCCAAGCAGTTATTGATGCTCACGGGAGGCATACTCATTATTGATGTTGAGTGACGTTAAACTTTAACTAGTGAGCGTGGACTTCGCCTTTGCAGGCTTTGGATGTTCAGCAGTGAATTATATTATATATATATTGTTTTTTTGAAGAGTATATATTATTTTATATTATATATATATTGTTTTTATTTCATATATACTATTTTATATTTCTAAACTGAAACGTTATTTAACGAAAGTAATATTAGTGACAAGTGTAAATAAAATGTTACACTATCCTGTTTATTAAGATGTAAGTTTTTATGAAATGTCTTTAACATTTTCCTTAAAATGTAAAACAATTATTTTCCATTTTCCTTTTGCTGTTTACCGAGTTTTGATTTTACAGAAAGTATGAATATATTTTTACAGATTTCAATGAGTTAATGCATTAAATCAAATATTTTATTTATTACGAAACTACGACTGTCTAAACAGACGTTTGTATATTTTGTAACATCGAATGAAAAACTCAAACTCTCGCAAAATTGCTAAGAAACCGTTCGTATTAGTGTTTAGCATTTAATGTATACATTTATCTGAATTATTGAAGTTTCATGTTAAGTAAATAAACTAAGGTTATTATTGAAAAATAATTTTTTTCACCAGTAAGTTATTACTTATGGTAGAAAAGTTTCATCAAAATGTTTGTCCTACTTTTTAAAAATAACGTTGTGAAATGAGAGTTAACGTTTTGAGCTATAAGTGAAGGCAACAAATTGTAATAACTGGGGTAACTCAGAACATTATAATGTTAATTTCTTTCTGATTGCGTTTAATGTATAGAATCATATTTGCGGAAAAATGGAAGTTTTAATATTTTCAACTTATCAACAAACAACACATTTTAAATGAGTTTTTTTTAACAAACCATTACAGACGTTGTTCTCTGGATTCTATTCAATGTGGGAATCGAGATTGGATTTATAATATTGTCAATTATAAATCTTATCGCTCAATAATTAGGAGGCAGAGAAATATGTTTTTCGATTTAAGTGAAACACAATTAAGGCTGTAGCTAGGTTAACGTCAATCGATGTTATTAAAAGATTTTCAGCGATCTAATACAGCATTAGTTGCGTCAGTATTTTCCAACAGAGTGAGGAATAACTCACTTTACACAATTTGACAATTTACACTTGATTACCTTGAATTTTTTCTAGAAAAATTATACTTGAGGGTAAGTAGACAATATAGTTTTGAATATTTCGATATTACGATTATTACTTACGAAGTTATAAGTTACAAAGTAATTGACTTTTTAAACACAATTTTGGAATTTCGTAAATAGTTCTTTGTGATATATTTGATTTGAGCGATTCTATAAAATCTAAAAAAATATTATTATATTGAGTATGTCAGGCTACATTTAGTGTTACCACATGTTCGTTAAGGTTTCATAACATTTTCAAATTTTTACAAGTTACTAATAATACATATTCCTGGCATTTGAAACAGTTAAGGACATAATCAGAAAATGGCCAGTGAACAGATATTTTGTTTGTTTTTATTACTTTTCGCTTATCTCCTACACATCAGCTGCTTTATTACATGTTTTTAATTAGAGAAAACTAATACATTATTTAATTACGTTTATAAGGTTCCAGACGTATCAGAACGATTGCTTTGCAGTAACGTTTAAATTACTTAGTCAGGTTTAAGCTAAATATTTTAAGCCACTCTGTCTTACGTGCTGCTATCTGAAATGTTCGAAAACAGATTTTACAGCAAGTGAACAACGGTATAAGTTAGTGAAAGTTTATTACTGCAGGTTCTGTAACTTAATTAATTGACTAACACTTTAAAAGGTGTTTTGTATTCGTAATTTAAATTCATTTCAATTAAGTTGCATTTTAAACCAAGCGTTAGTAACTAACTGGTCATCTCTTACTTGTCAGGGCCCGGCATGGCCAAGCGTGTTAAGGCGTGTGACTCGTAATCTGAGGGTCGCGGGTTCGCATCCCCGTCGCGCAAAACATGTTCGCCCTTTCAGCCGTGGGGTCGTTATAATGTGACGGTGAATCTCACTTTTCGTTGGTAAAAGAGTAGCCCAAGAGTTGGCGGTGGGTGGTGATGACTAGCTGCCTTCCCTCTAGTGTTACACTGCTAAATTAGGGACGGCTAGCACAGATAGTCCTCGAGTGGCTTTGTGCGAATTCCAAAAACAAATAAACTTACTTGTCCAGTTGTTCTATGCGTTTTATTATTTTGGTTTTACGTTGAAGTTTTGGATTTACAGTGATTACGTTACTTACAAAAGTTTCAGCATTATTATTTTAGAAAAGACTGAAATGTTTAATTTAAAATATCTGAGAAATATTCTGACCCAACAATGTCTACAATGCACTTGCAACAATTGGCGTGACCTCATATCCCAGTATGGTGATATACAGTATAGATAGGCCTCATTTCGATAAAATAACCGTAAAGTAACGTACAAAAAGACCTTTTTATAGATATAAAATTGTGTCGAAATTAACGGGGCAACAGACAATTGTCAACTGATAGTTAATAAGATAGATTTTCATACTTGGTTTAATTTTCTTAAACCCATTACGCTTACATCATTTAAAATGAAGTCCTGACCCATATTTCGATACTGTCCTAACAAATCAAAGGTTAAAACAAAGAAGAAAAAATGGGAAGGAAAAATAGTTTGTATACATTTACTAAAACATTCCACAGATGGCGGAGAAATCACCATCTAGCACTGGTATCATTCAATTGCATACACAACTGTATTTGTCAGATGTAATAAGCGGGAAACTAAAACTATTAACACTTAGTTTAGAATTAAATCATTACAGCAAAAGAAAAACAAAGCATTCATCATACCTGAGACAATCTAAACAACACTTGAGTTTACAATCATTTAATCTTGGCAAATAAAAGAGACAGTTTTCTGCCGCTACAAAATGTGTTTTCTGTAAGATACTTGTATTTTATGCTTTCTACACATTGTCAGTTAAAAGAATGAGTTAGCAACATCGAATATTTATAATTATGTTAACATTTTGAGTGTAATGAATGTGATCACTCATCATTATTTTCTCCAGACCATTAATAGCTGATAGATCATGGTTTACCCCCACCCAATGGCTCAGCGGCATGTCTGCGGACGTACAACGCTAAAATCCGGGTTTCGATATCCGTGATGGGCAGAGCACAGACAGCCCGTTGTGTAGCTTTGTGCTTAATTCAAAACAACAAGATCATGGTTTATTTCAGTAATCTTTACGAACTATAAAGCACAGTGAGATGATTTAATATTACCGGTTGATTAAATTCAACTATTTTAATTTATCCATCAATGTACGTTGGTAAATCGTATAATGCAGATGTCTACTAATCTTAGACAACATCTCGGTCACGAAGAATAAAGCTCACTGTGGGTGCTGTTTGTATCTTTACTGAAACCGAATGAGAAAAGAGTATTGAGAAAAACCAGAATTAAGTGTTGTTCTCAACATAATATTTGAGAACTTAAAAACCTGCAGATAGGTATAGTAAACAAAGTAAGATACTATAGATATTATTTATTTAAGCTACAAATACCTATGTTGACTCCATGTTGTTTGCTAGAATTACGTGTGGTAAAGTCGAAACATGGATTTGTTGTTTAAGTAAGCAATTCTTACACCATCTTCAGCTTTGTATGTTTACCTGTTTACTATCCCTATTAGCAGTAAGTTCGTTTGGTCACTCTAATGACTATCTATCTTGTTTCTATATCTTCCAGCTCCCCTCTTCATTCTCTTCTTTAAAATAACAATTTTTAATTATCGTGTTTCTTAAGTTGTTATGTTCAATACAAACATAAATGCGTATAATAGCAGCAATGTACTATTTGAAAAAAATTAGTTTAATTAAATATATCGTTGGCGTATGATATTCTGTTTGGAAACAGTAACAACCTTTGGATTAGCTTCATGTAGAATGTTTGTTTGTTGTTGTTTTTTTGAATTTCGCATTAAGCTACACGAGGGCTATCTACGCTAGCCGTCCCTAATTTAGCAGTGTAAGACTAAAGGGAAGGCAGCTAGCCATCACCACCCACCGCCAACTCTTGGGCTACTCTTTTTACCAACAAATAGTGGGATTGACCATCACATAATAACGCCTCCACAGCTGAAAGCGCGAGCATGTTTGGTGCGACCGGGATTCAAACCCGCGTCTCTTGGATTACGAGTCGAACGCCTTAATACGTTTGGCCATGCCGGGCCCATGTAGAATGTATGATCACAATGATGCATGGTGATCAAGATACCACAAGTTATGTGTATACTTGTTAAACATATGTAGATTAGTATATCTATATTATGAAGATATATGGGTAAGCTGTAAACACTGGACTGGCAGGACTAACGAACTATAATGGAGTGATGCATGGACTGGATTTTGTAAACGCATCAGTTTTATATATGTATGCACAAGCAATGTATATTGACTAGTATTTATATCTATAAATACGTATTCAAGCTTTATGGTTTTTTTTTAAGTTTAAAAAGTTTATATATATAAACCATATATATAGATAATATGAATTTTTCAAGTTGTATAGGTGCATGCATATATATTCAATGCAAATACAAAAAAAATTGTTATAATATATGTCATATGATATGTGTTATAATATATGTCATATTATACGTGTTATAATATATGTCATATTATGTGTTATAATATATGTCATATCATATGTGTTATAATATATGTCATATTATGTGTTATAATATATGTCATATCATATGTGTTATATGTCATATCATATGTATACAAATAAGCATTTTTAAAATTTCTTATGGAAGTTATATTTCCCCCTTTCCTCATGATTTTGGTGTAGCTGGACAGATTTCCTCTTAGAGTGACATTATGAATGATCGACCAGATCCAAAGTTGTTAATTAATAATTACGAGTTCATTATATTAACATAACTTTCCCGCCTCCATTTCTAATGGAGTTTGGGTAGTAACATTTGTACGACCCTCTTCCACTATGATGATCTTTATCTGAAACTAATTATTTTTAAAATGGAATATAAAACTACGAAACTTATACCTCACTTTCTCCTAGAATCGCTATCGTTTTCACCATTTCCTGGTTGCATGACTTTTTTTACTCTTCATAGTCAGTTTCAACGATGGCTAGTCTGTGTGTAGTATCTATAAAATTTAGAATCTGGCTGTGTGGGTTATAATTCGACACTTATCATCGGCAGAGTCACCGTAATTACTAATTTGATGCTCCAAACTGAGCTTGATATTATTTTTTTAAAGTACGGTTTAAAGATGTCGTTTATTGGTGACTAACTGATATGGTTCGTGATGATTTACTGTAACCATGGGCTATTTGATCGCATTAGTTCGATATAAAAAATTTAAGCTGGATCTGGAGATTTTCATAGATATTTGTCTGAGAATATAGTAAGCATGTGTAGTTTTTGTGTCACTAAGTTCTCTTTATATAATGCATAGCAATGAACATATACATATACTTAGACTAAGATACAACCTCACTAAGGGCGTATAAAATTTTACCAATAGAAAAGAAGCATTTTCAAATAAAACATATACATCTAAAAATATCAATATTTTGTGGTTTCTAAAGTAATTATTTTGTGAGTGTATGCAATAAATGTATTGTTGTTGTTTGTTTTTACTTTTTCACGTCATACATAATACAGTGGCTGGTTTCATAAAAACACCGATTGTATAGTGTACAAAGCATTGAGTATCTACATGTTACAATCATCTGATGTTCATATTATTGAATGGTAATTCTTGTTTCACCCTGAATTTAAGTTTTATTAAAGAACACCATATATTTGTAATAGAAAAAATCCAAGGGGTAATGATCATATAATTTACTTAAGAATGATGATTTATTTAGTTTATGAAAATAATAGAATTAACATTAGAATTACCATGCGCAATGCGCAATGATCCTTTTTTTTGCTTAGGTTTTATAAAAATACTCACGCCCGTTGTTGCTGTAGGCTGGTGAAGCAATACCAATAATAATAATAATAAGAGCAAATGGGCGATCCCTATTATGAACCACTACCATGAGATTAAGTTAAGAAAATAATGGAAAAAAAGTTTCTAATTAAACTTTGGTAAATTTAAGAAAAGCTAAACCTGGAGGAGCTTATTTTAACACTGCTACACTGCTAACACTTCTACAATTTGAACAGATTTCGAATAATAAGATTATATAGTAGACTGATTTTAAATCTAAATAGTATTGAAAGTTTTATTTTATATCTTCCTTAAAACATAATATATAGATATAAGTTTTCAATGCAAGAGAAATAGAAGATAAATGTGTAGTCACCATCTTATACAATTAAGAACAAAACTAATTTTATAAACACATTTTAGTCAAGCTCTTCCTCAGTTTTGTCCTCACTGATCCAATTAACTGTACTTAAATGTCATGGCAACATTTTTATTCAGGTATGCAAACACATAATAACACAGCACAATCAGTTGTAGATACTGTGTATTGATTCAGATGTTTGTTTGTTTGTTTTTTTAATTTCATGCAAAAACTACACGAGGGCCATCTGCGCTACTGATTTAGAAGAAATGATAATAGCCAGAGTTCCTAATTTCAACTCGAAATGAGCCGATTCAGTGGAGCGTTTGTTCGTGATTGGAAATCAAATGGTGCCTCCTAAAGAGTATTATTTAAGGCCGAGAGGTCACCTGAAATTATAGTTTCACAAGGTAACGCCAGAGATCAAATAGTTCAAAAGTGTGCTATTAGAAGCGAATAAATAATTTCAAGTTGTGTTATTAATGGCGGATAGCTCCAAAATATGATGTTAGCAGACCATTGACACAGAAATGCTTCACAAAAAATGAGTGATGTTAAACCTGTTTTCTCCTAAAGTGCTGTTTGTATATTAATATAAAACACTTAAATTTTTATGTATATATCGTGTGCAATAAAACAAATATTATTTCATTCGCCATATTCAATACTATTTCACTTTCGTGATTAATATTAGAATCTGGTTTGTAGATTCATTGCAATATCACTAACACATTTGGATATGTTAAATTATTATTTCATCTATTTAGTAGATTTGTATAATGTTTGAATAAGTAAGGATTAATATCTAGTTTTGCATGTGAGGTCGCAACTTCAAATTTGTTTCTTTGTACTTATGTACAAAGCTCCATCATGGGCTATCTTTGCTAAACCCACCACTTTAAGTTCCCAGACATGCCATAGTGTTTGCGACTTACTGTTGTGACCTTGGGCAAAGTACTTTCTCCCACTTCTTTCAGTCTGCAAAGCTACTCGAGGGCTATCTGCGCTAGCCGTCCCTCATTTTGTAGTGTAAGACTAGAGGGAAGGCAGCTAGTCATCACCACCCACCGCCAACTCTTGGGCTACTCTTTTACCAACGAATAGTGGGATTGACCGTCACATGGTAACGCCCCCACGACTGAAAGGCTGAGCATGATTGGTGCGACCCTTATTCGAACCCGCGACCCTCAGATTACGAGTCGAACGCCTTAACCCACCTGACAATGCCGGGCCCAATTGTATGACTGGTATCAATTGTTAGGTGACCGGTAACATGTAATGGATGAACATATAATGTATAATCTCACTCACCTCAAAATAGACTGTTTATATTCATCTCATACGTGAAAAGTTTAAATTATACATAAATAATTTATTTAATACGTTAATTACTCATAATGCAGTACAGTTTGTCTATTAATCTATACCTATACCACCTTTAAAATAAATAGTTTTAAAAAACTGCTTTTTATATTACTAAAAAAATCATTGAAATTCTAAATGTTTTCGTCTCATTCATATATAAAAACATACACTGTGCCCAATTAGAAAATAAACACTACGACTGTATTCGCCCCCCCCCCCGCTAGTGCAGCGGTATGTCTACGGACTTACAACGCTAAAATTAGGGGCTCGATTCTTCTCGGTGGACTCAGCAAATAGCTCGATATGGCATTTCAATAAGAAAACACACACACGACTGTATTTTTTGTTATAACGCATTTCATTCGTTCGTCTGATTTTAAATAGATTTATTAAACTCTAAATGATTATTTTGCTTGAACTAAACACAGCCATCCTGATATTATAATTTTTTCAAAAGGTTTTCTGTATGAATACTTACTGTAGAAGAAATTCAATTATTCAAGGAACCCTTTCAAGTTTGCTATCAAAAAATGTAAGTAAAAATTAAATAGCAGCCTTACCAGTGTTACGTTCAGCCATGGCATCGGACACGATATAACAACTTATGTAATTTTTCTGTAGATGGTGTGGCTTGCTTTGTTTTAAATTTCGCGCAAAACTACACGAGGGCTTTCTGTGCTAACCGTCCTTAATTTAGCAGTGTAAAACTAGAGGAAAGGCAGCTGGTCATCACCACCCACCGCCAACTCTTGTGCTACTCCTTTTTACCAAGGAATAGTGGGATTGACCGTAACATGTAACGTCCCCACAGCTGAAAAGGCGAGCATGTATGGTGTGATGTGGATTTGAACCCGCGATCCTCAGATGACGAGTCGACTGCCTTAACCACCTGGGCATGAGATTGAACAAATTACATATAAAACACGATACAATTCTTCAAGACTGAGTGAATTAAAAAGTAGTGTATGAATATGAATATAATGCTAAGACACGATACAGTCCATCAGGACTAAGTACATTATAAGGTAGTGTATGAAAATAAATCTGATGCTAAAACACGATACAGTCATTAAGGACTAAGTATATTATAAGGTAGTGTATGAAAATAAATCTGATGCTAAAACACGATACAGTCCTTCAGAACTAAATAGATTATACGATTGTGTATGGGTATGAATATAATGATAATACATGATACAGTCCTTCAGGAATATGATGCTAAGATACGATACAGTCCTTCAGGACTAAGTAGATTATACGATTGTGTATGGGTATGAATATAATGATAATACATGATACAGTCCTTCAGGAATATGATGCTAAGATACGATACAGTCCTTCAGGACTAAGTAGATTATAAGGTGAGGTTTGAATATGAATATTATGCTAAGGCTAAATGTATAGAATGTTTTATGTTTATATAACAAATAGGTCTTTATATAAGTTGAACACATTAATAATTATCCATTAAATACGCAATATAAATATTCATAGTGAAAAACAAAACACTTGTTTTAATTATTCAAACGTTTTTATTATTCACTGTTGTTATTGGAGTGAAACTTAACGATAAAAAAGAAACAACTGTTATGTTAAAAACTATAAAGAATGAAACAGCTGTTTCTTCTTAACCCTTAAGTTGTTCAAAACGACCCCCTTATAATAAACTTCAAAGATATTACCTTTACAATACGGTTGGATCAGAACGACACACAAATAACAAAAAATTTAAACAGAAATAAATAGAACTAAAACAGTACATCCATTTTGCTCGAGAATTGATTGAGAATATAAAACAGATAATAGCAGGTAGAGAGTAGTACCAGCTGGTCACCAGGTTGGTACAGCGATAATCTATGGATTTACAACAGCAAAATTAGAGGTTCGATTCCCTTGGTGAAGTCAGCAGATAGCTTGATGTGTGTTGCTTTGGTATAAGAAAGCAGACACTACCAGCTGAGAGAGGATATCAACCTGGGTCATCTTGACCCCATCCTATACATCATATACGATACATCATATAATCATTTTATATTATTACGAAAAATTAGTCCTAGCAACCAATTTTTGAACTACCCATCACTTGCAATAAATTTTGAAATTCTCTACCCTTCTCAACACAACTTAGTACTGCTTACCCCTAATGCTACATTTGGAAGTGTTCGCTCTCTTGTTCCACTGTGTAAAATGGTGTCACTTGATCTCTCGGTATTGAAGGATATCTTCCTCTGCACCATTTTATCTCATTTCACACAAATCCAATAACATGTAGTAGCTGCTATTAACATTCAGTAACTTTTGAGTTTAATGGACATTATTTTATTACCAACGAACAGTCAATGACAAATAAATTGATGAACATTACTTTTTAAGTTAATACAATACATGAAGGCGAAAAACTTTAAGTTTCCATAGGTGATTAATAATGAGGCATGATCTTCAAGCAATTTAAATTTACAATAATCTTTAGGAAAGTAAGTATAAATGTCATCAGCATGACTATGAAATGTCATCAGCATGACTATGATAAATATTTGGACTATGGGTTTTTTTTTCAAATATTCCTTCTTAAAACAATCATATACATTTCACTTAAATGTCGAGATAAAAATCTTTCCATACTCTCATTTTTTAAATTATAAATTTTGACCAGGTGGTTAAGGCATTCGACTCGTAATCTGAGGGTCGATGGTTCGAATCCCCGTCATACCAAATATCCTCGCCCTTTCAGCCGTGGGGGCCATACAATGTGACGGTCAAACCCACTATTCGTTGGTAAAAGAATAGCTCAAGAGTTGGCGGTGAGTGGTGATGACTAGCTCTAGTCTTAAATTTCGCGCAAAGCTACACGAGGACTATCTACGAAAGTCCTCGTGTAGCTTTGCGCGAAATTTCAAACAAACCAAATCAAACTTATGAATTTGATTTTCAAACTGATACTATGTACAAGTTCCAAGTAATGCAACTAAGGAAAGAATTTCAATGTCATTACCAGGTGAAATATTCGTTGTGTCATTCGTGATTTAACAAAATTAATCGCTTGTAAAGCCAGTGGTTGAATGGAAAATATTTTAATCCCAATTAATATTATCCTGGTATTATCTCTATTTCGACATTTTAATTTAGTGACAAAGAAGATAAATGCTTATCTGTGTACTTACTCAATCCTTTAAAATTACTTAGAAGATTAGATAAATGAATCGTTATTCACGTGACACAGCGGGATTTCTGCGGACTTACGACGCTAGAATCCGTGTTTCGACACCTATGGTGGGCAGAGAACAGATAACCACTCGTGTTGCTTTGTCCTTAACTTAAACACTTGTAATTATTAGTGACCTTGTGCAATTCTGGTATCGTTACTAGTCGGGGAACATAGAGACTAGAACATTTCTTATTTAATGTGTGTGTGTGTTTGTTTGTTTTTTTTATAGCAAAGTCACATCTAGCTATATGCTAAGTCCACCGAGGGGTTTTATTTAATATGGTTTCGTTTTTGAATTTCGCGCAAAGCTACTCGAGGGCTATCTGCGCTAGCCGTCTCTAATTTAGCAGTGTAAGACTAGAAGGAAGGAAATTTGTCATCACCACCCACCGCCAACTCTTGGGCTACTCTTTTACCAACGAATAGTGGGATTGATGGTCACATTATAACACCCCCATGGCTGAAAGGGCGACTATGTTTGGTGTGATGGGGATTCAACCCGCCACCCTCGGATTACGAGTCGAGTGTCTTAACCACCCACCTGGCCATGCCGTGTCTTTTATTTAATATCAACCGGTATATATTTAACGTTTTTTTCAAGTTATTCTTTTCATATTTACACCATCCATTCATTATTTAAATATTTAGCTAATTTTGCGTAACTACCGTTGCTAAGCAGATCATTACTTCTTCTTTCCATGTTTATTCACATTCATCACTATATTCTTGTTTCCTTTATCTACTGTGCAGTTCTTTGATTAGTGTTGTTTCTAAGTACATTCAGTGCACTCCATTTTACAAAATTAAAATTATTTAAACTACTTGATGTAGCAAGTATCTTCTTCCTATATTTACTATATATTATATCCCCCTCCAGTGATTGAGCGGCATTTTGTGGCTTTGAGATTAACAACACAAAAATAACGCATATTTATAAACAATATAATAATGGTTTCACTTATATTATTATTGCTACTGGCGGTTTTATAATCACTATTCTAACAACAACAACAGAGAGTTTTCAACAATATTATGTGGAGAGACGTAAATATTTTCCACGATCAACATGGAGTAAATAAAAAATTAAATTATCTTAAAATGTTGCATTAAGTTGTGAGTTTAAACCAAACGTAATGAACATTTTCCTTAACAAACACTTTAACTGTAATTGTCAAAAAAGGAAAAACACTACGTTACCTAGTTTGTTAAAAGCATTCGTAAAATAAAATAATTAAAAACATGATTTTAGAATTACTTATTAGTCATTTAACAAAATGTATTTTTATTTGTCTAATTGTAAAAATGTCGCAAATCAAGAGAAAACACATGCCCAGGTGGTTAAGGCACTCGACTCTTAATCTGAAAGGGCGCGGGTTCGAATCCCCGTCACACCAAACACGCTCGCCCGTTCAGTGATGGGGGAATTATAATGTGACGGTCAATCCCACTATTCGTTGGTGAAAGCATAGCCCAAGAGTTAGCGGTGGGTGGTGACGACTACCTGTCTTCTCTCTAGTCTTACAGTGCTAAATTAGGGATGACTATCACAAATAGCGCTCGTGTAGCTTTGCGCGAAATTTAAAGCAAACAAACCATCGCATTAGACTTACACTATTTCTTCTCCGCGTGTTCAGAGCTTACATAATGTATCATTAGTACACTGCTTACAAACGGATAAAGAGAGCAGTATTTAAATGTCGACGTTAGTGCAAATTGGTAGTACTGTTACCAAATGTGACTTGAGCCAGCAGAAACGTATAGAATTTATTGATTTTAATATACTTATGCCTTTAAAGACGTTGTAGTGCGTGTAGCTGCTCAGTTGGTACCTGTCACAATAAGAAAGAAAAGTTAAACAATCTGTTTAAAACAACAGCTACAAGTTATGTAGACTTTACAAACTATTGTTACGATACTGGTGTTCATAAGATGTTAATTTCGTATATTTCACTCGATAATAGTTGGGACAAATTACTTGTATACCTCTTTTAATTCGCAATTGTTTTAAAATGTTTTATTGTTAAAATAATTTGTATAGTCGAATGGTATTTGATATAAGATATTCCCTGATCAGGTAATAATTTCTTCAATAATACGTGTGTAAAAAGTTGGAACTTCATATGTTTTAAAAATTAAAACTAAACATACGTCAATTTCAAACAAAGTTCTTTTGTCAATAACGTTCAAATACTTGAGATTTTGAGACCCTTAAATACATAATGTGAGAAATGATATCGTGATACATATATTCTTACAAAATAAAACCAATATATTTCAATCCAATGATGCAAGCTCTACTAAATAGTCCACGTATGTGTGGTTTAAAGAAAACGTAAAGGACAAAAAAGTTTCTGCTTATTGGATTGGCTAAAAGTTCACGAACAAAAATCATGTAAGGAAAACAGAAACAGGATCAATCACAATACTCTTGCCTTATAAAAATATTTCTCATATATTAAAAAACAAAGTGGGAAAACAGGAATACTTTATCCTCGAGAAAGATTTGATTATGGAGTTTAGTATAGATATTGAGTGTGTGTATACACGAGTAGTAATAATGTTTTTACAATATGTTTTTTTTTTTACTTAAACCAAAGCCACATGGAGCTATTTGCTGTGTCCATCGAGGGAAATCAAACTCCTGATTTTAAATTACCGATGTCCCACCGAGGGACGAATCACGTAGGAGAGTATTAAGTTAGTTAAGCGAGATATGAAAATGTGGTACCAAATAAAGTTCGTTTGGACTGAGGAACACATAGCATTCGAATAAACCATCTGCAAAGACGTTTTTGTATAAACATGTACAGAAACGTAGGTGAGTGTTTTAAAGTTACTAATGAAACGTTTGAATTACCAGATCACGTATTTTCAGATTGTGGTCATTGTGTTTATTCATAATTTCAGGTTAAAACAATTTTTTGAAAAGATTTTGCTGATTGTGACAGGTACCTGGTGGGTATGCACAACTATAGTTTTGGTTTTGCTTCATCACGTAGGAATTCTAAGAAATAGACAGTTAACTGTTTACCGTATTTAATTGCGTTTATCTTTCTAATACGCTATTACGTTCAACATAATTAAAAGTATTTTGCTCCTGATTTTCGTTTGTATTCGATGTCCGGTGCATCACGTTGCAGTGTCCAACAGTAGTCAGCAAGCATTGACGGATTCCAATTGCCCTGATATCGTTTTTCCATTGTAGCAATGTCCTGGTGAAACTGAAGATTTTGATGAAACGGTACGTGATGGGCAAATTTGGATGTGATTTTCCTGATTAACAGCCAAATATCTATAAGGAACACCCAACAGTGTTTAAGAAGTAATAGACTCTCTGATACAAGTAACTAAAATGAGAAAATTAGTATTAATTGTTTGTTTAATGTTTGCTAAGGAAGTCTACGTTTCATATCTCGGGTGATGTTCAGGATTTTAATTAGTACCCTCTTATAGAACGTGGCAGTATTTGGGAATTAGCAGTAAATAACTGGAAGTTTATAAACAAGTCTAATACCGTCAGTTAATTCAGTGTAAAATACTGAAGCAAACAACTAGAGTATCGGTTAACGTTCCCTGGTGGGAGAGTTGTAAGTCTTCAGGTTTACAACGCTAAAACTGAGGGTTCAATTTCTCCTCGGTGAACACTACAGGGATACCAACGTATCTTTGCTACAAGGGGACACATATCTGTTGTTTAACAGGTTGTAAGCCATTTTTTATAGGTTAATATTACTTTGACATATCTAACTTATCTTGCTTGTTCAGTATAATTTTTAGTTTGACAAACAAGTTTAAGTTCTTTTATAATTATGAAAATTGATAGTATTCGAAGAGAAACTAGAGAAATCTTCGCTACTCATAAGAGGATTATATGAAATCTAGCTAAGGAATAAAGGCTAAAGAGAATAAAAATGTCACAGTTATTTTTGGAAAATGGTTGAATACAAAATCTACCTTTCCTGACTTTGCTTTAGAGATAAAATTCGATATCTAGTTTGCAGAAAGAATAATCAGTCAAAGGTACAATAAGATTCGATAGGAAAAGTTCCGAAACAAAATTAGGAAATGGAAAAACATCAACGAGCCAAACCAAATAGGATGTAAAAAAATATGGTGGGAAAAAATGGGTGTTCAGTTCTTAAAAAAAAATATGGTGTGAAAAAATGTGTGTTCAGTTCTTAAGTAAAGCGAGAAAGTTGTAAAGAAATGATCGAAAGCGTGAAAAATGTAATCAAAGGGGTGCCAAAAGAACTATAGACAAAAAACCCTTATAAATATACAATAATGAAAACGAAGCTAAAAAAGTGAAGACGACCTAGTCAATTTAACATAGTCTCGTCTAAAAAATAAAAAAACAAGTAAAACTTTTGCAATTATATCGTAAAAGTTCGATTTCAAATTTACATTAAAAATATTTTACTTTTTTGTGGTTTAGGTTTATCTTCTTTTTATCACAAAGTATAAAACCTAATTTTAGGCATTATAAGCCATCAGACTAACAGCTGAGGAACCAACCAGGGAACAATTTTTTTTCTATTGTTTTATTAAAAGTTACACAATGAGCTATCTTGACTTTATATATTCTGGGAAATCGAACCCTGTATTTGAATTACGTACACCTAACGCAAACCCACAATGAGAAAGTTGTTTAGAAATAAGTTCCAGATCAACTGGTAAATACATACTTTTCATAAACGGCTCTTTTTATGAAGCTAGAATGTTAACTTGTTAATATCCAAAGGAAGAACGGAGGTTTAAGTCCAAATTTTCTCAACAAGTTATCTGTGTTGTACCAGTCCTAGAGGACTCTAACTTTATATTATTGTCCATTATTTCAAAAAAAGTAACATTAACTTCTTATGGTATTAAAAAGTCATAGACTTTTAAAATAATTCGAAAGCCATTCATTTATTATCTTATTAAAAATGCATCCCAATTGGTTCAAAAGTAAACCAGGGACTTAAAATACAAAAATCCAACATTTGATTCCCCGAGATGCACATTCCACAGTTAGTCTATTGCACATCTTGATTCACAGAGCCAACAAAAATTGTGCAATTTTTATACAGTTTAATTATATTTCAACCTCACTAAAAGCTAACCTTTTATAATATTCATACAAATGAATACAAATAATACATATTTTGACTACGTAACTTAGGAAAATGTAGAATTATTTTTAGTGGATATTCTATTTATTTCTCCAATGACACAGCGGTATGTCTGCGGACTAAAATCGCTGGAAACCGGGTTTCACTACCCCTTGGTGAGCAGAATGCAGATAGCCATTCGTGTAGCTTTGTGGTAAATAACAAACTACAACGATTATAAAGTATAAGGTTTATTTGCAATTAAGTACAAAACTACACAGTGAGCTCCCTGTGCTCTGCCAACCTTGGGTATCGAAACATGGTTTATAGTATTGTAAGTCACACCGCTGTGTCAATAAGAAATGAAAACAGTATCTACCAAGCTTTACTAAATAAGATACAATGGCTTTTAAAACAGTTGTTATTGCGTTATCTAATTTCATTGAATGTTGCGTAATTTATACCTGAACTTAACTAACTTTTTATAAAGTGAAAAGCGTTTCGAATAAAGACCCAAGGCAGCTTTAATTTCAAAAGAATTATAATAACCAAACGGACTTAAAATACTAAAGTCAGTAATAATGTAAAATAGTAAAACGTGATCTTATCTGTTCATCTCTGATGCTGACATTTACATGGAATTATGTTGTTAACCAAAAATACCGTTAAAAGTGACAACAACAAAAAAAACCTCTATCTGAATAAGATATTTCAAAATTTATGTATTCTGCTTTCTTCGTAAACTTTTAGAAGAGTTTTCAAGTTTTAGTGTTGTTTTTGTTTAAAGATATTTTTTATTACTTATGTGTTCGAGACAAATATATTCACACCACAATTCTGAACATAACTTTTGTGTTTTTTCACGTTTTACCCATTTTCAAAAAATCAAAGTAACCCGAAAAAGTGTAGTAAAACCTCTGGACGCAAGACACATCAAGAATAACCAATTTAACACAGAATGATATCTCAGCAAGGTTGGTAGTGGCTGGTAACGAACCATAAATCGATAAACAAGTATAACGATATCCACAGAAATTGGACTGTCGTGAATAAAGGGATTATCTCCTTAAATACACGTGAATAAAGGAATTATCCCCTTAAATACATGTATTTAATTCATTTCCAACAATAATGTTTTCTTTATTTCCGATAAATCATATGTTTTAACAGTGTAATCCGCAAATATTCTATTACTTTTTGCAAAATAGCCAAACAGCTTAAAACTACAAATAAAAATCTCAGAACTGAATATTATGCTCCATAGCAACATTAGCTACACATAAAGTAATTTCTGCTGGCACAGATGGAATATAAAATGATTTATTATTATATTTCCCAGATTGTTTGATACAAGAATTAAGAATTTAACTCAAGGAATGGAAAGAGTTTCGCTTTAAATAAAAAAATATAATAATAATATCGTGTTTGAACTCTGGGGATAAAGATGAGAGAGGGCGTCACAAGGGAGTAGTTTTATTGTAAACAGTTCATACATTATGCATAGCGATGCTCTAGGAATAAAATAGAAGGTGAGCTAAAGAGAATCAAATTCCACATAGGGATTGAGAAGACGTGGGGGGGCGTTACTGGTAATATACGTATGCATTTAATAGAGAAACAGTTTAACAGAAAACAGGGAAATTGTTTGCATTTTGCGTGAATATGAAAACTTCTTTAATATAATATATCGGCAAATTACAAGAGTTACAAAAACTGAAAGGGGTTGGAATATGCATTAGGCATTGCGAAAAATATATTAAGAAACACAAACAACAATAAGACTGAAGGATAATATATTTTCAAAGTTTGTTGTTTTTTTTATGGGTTGGTGAAAGTCGTCTGCTTAGTCTTCTGTTATTTAACCTGGTAACATCAGGTTTAGAGAACGTGTTACTGAACGCTGACGTAAGAGTGTCTTATTTTCTTTGTTTATGCACATGATACAGTTTTGTGTGAAACAGAATCAGCGCTCTAAAATAAATTATTGGTATTTACGGAAAAAGTAGGGAATAATCAAACAAATATCGCTCTAATACTCCAGTTTTATCTGTTAAAGAAATAAATTTATGTAAAAAAATGTTGGTTGAAGGAAGATGAAATAGAAATAATGATTCATTTCAAATATCTGGAGTTTTATTTTCAAAGTAATGATGATGGAAACTAAAAATCGTGCAACTCCAATGAAATTGATTTTGGGGCTACGGATATTTTAAACAGATTTCCAGATATGGATACAACTAGTCCTAAGACAGCGGTTAAAAACTGTATTAGCTTATGGAATAGAAATGTGGGGATGGTTTGATCAGGAAAAATTACAGAACCTACAAATACAATATAATAAACACAGAGGGGGGAAAGACCATGTTACATACATTGTGATAGAATGTGTGTTTGTTGTTGAGCACAAAGCTGCACAATATACGTTTCTGTTTCATTTGTTTCACCCTAATGTGGGATAAATAGAAATGTTTATTTCATTTTACAAGCTTGCCTGCGTTATGAAGCTTGCCTACGTTATCTTGAGTGTTGGTCATTACCAAGTATTTTTGATTGCTTTCATTAACTATACTTTCATTATCCACTTAATAATGAAAAACAACGTATAATACTTATCTAGTAACTTAGGTTGAAAGATTCAATTAATTGTCCTTTCGTTTCATAAATACCTGTTCTATTTCATGTACCTAATGTATTACCTAACTGAAATTATTAAAAATTACGATTTTAACAGCGGAATATTTGTACTAGGTCACTTTTTTCTAATAATGTTAAGTAGCAAAAGAAAGAAGATTGCTTCAAGTACCTACAGTCTTCATAATATACTTACTTTATGTGTCAGATATATGTATTACAAATACATAGGAAGTTATCTGGTGACTATAAAATAGTGTCTCCCAGTGGAACAGCGGTAAGTCTTCATATTCACTACATTAAAATCAGGGGCTCGATTCCTCTTGTTAAACACAACAGATAGTCCGATGTGGCTTTGTTATAAGGAGTGTTTGTTTGTTTTTCTTATAGCAAAGCCACATCGGACAATCTGCTAAGTCCACCAGGGGAATCGAACCCCTGATTTTAGCGTTGTAAATCTGTAGACTTACCGCTGCACTAACGGAGAACTGTTACAAGGAACTACTCACATGTACAATACAGTATTTTTACAGGAAATAAAATGTACAACTTCAAAGAAAATATTCATTGCTTTCAAATATAGCCCAACAAATATTTTATTTTTAGCATCTTGCATTAATTATGGCAAAATTATAGTTACATCTAAGTAAACGAATATTTTAACATTAGTATAAAATTATTTAATAATTGATATTTCTAAATGATTCTGTTTTGTTTTGTTTTTGTTTCAAACCTTTAGCTTGAGAATCACGCTGTTAAATAAAAAGCTATGAAGTAAAATATCATATCTGTGTTCACCCTCAAGCTCACAACTGAGCCGTAAGTTGAACATTAATATTGTTATTCAAAGAACTATTGCACAGGAAGTTATACTAAAATATCGTGATCCGATACTTTGTCGTGTTGAGCGTATTTTATAGGAAAACAACTAGAAAAGTAAACCATTTAAATGGATATTACACCCTATGAGGAAAGATGTATGCGATGAAAGGTTGTGAAGCCTGACGTAGGTCTCAGAACTCTTTTATTTGATATTGTATTCAACGAGTTAATTAGAATAGCATCTACAGGCTTTTTAGAGAATTAACAGGTAAATAATCATATTATATTCCAAGACGACTTCGAAATTGGTAACATCAATACTGAAAATTGGATGGATAACAAGTTTCCATGCATTAATAAGAAAAACCGCTTACTAACTTAATAGTTATATGTGTTTCAGAAAAAATCGCAGAAAGTACAGTTGATATGACCATTAAGAATGAAAATAGAACTAGATGTTCAAGGACGATAAAGAAAACAAAATAAAAATAAGGATAAAAAGCACAGCTTAAAATATTTCTTATCAAATATTGTAGTATGCTTAGTAACTACTTGTTTTAATGAAATAAATATATACTTACTTCTGTTAACAGTAATTCTGTTATGAGGCGCGTGTACGTACTCATGTTTATTTGTTTTTGAATTTTGCGCAAAGCTATACGAGGGCTATCTGCCCTAGCCGTCCCTAATTTAGTAGTGTAAGACTACAGGGAAAGCATCTAGTCATCATCACCCACCACTAACTCTTGTGGTACTCTTTTACTGGCGAATAATGGGATTGACTGACACATTATAATGCTTTCACTGCTGAAAGAGAGAGCATGTTAGGTGTGACTGGGATTCGAACCCGCGACCCTCAGAGTCGAGCGCCCTAACCACCTGGCCATACCGGGCCTGTCATGTATAAACACACACTGACATAAGCCATCAGTTTTCCATTATTCACATCATCAATTCGATGTCACAGAAATTTATAGACGTTGTTTCCGATGACGATACTGCGATGTCTTCTTATAAACTAGCATTAATATTTGCTTCGTTCTTCAACAGCTTGAAGTAGGTGATGTTGAATAAATGCATTGCTTTTCCAGACTAAGATCCTTCTTAATAATGTTACTGGGTGTAGACTGGGGCACGTGGACAGCTTTTGACCCCTACATTTCTGTTCAAAGATTTTCACCTGTTACAAAACACCGCACTTAGCTTACCGTGGCAGGTCTCTCTTGTAGATGGTCCTGAATTATCCAGGCTTATTCTTTACTTTACAGTATCATTTACAGAGTTACGATATGTCGCAGGTCTCACTGTAGATGGTCCTGAATTATCCAGGCTTATTCTTTACTTTACAGTATCATTTACAGGGTTACGATATGTCGCAGGTCTCACTGTAGATGGTTCTGAATTATCCAGGCTTATTCTTTACTTTACAGTATCATTTACAGAGTTACGATATGTCGCAGGTCTCACTGTAGATGGTCCTGATTATCCAGGCTTATTCTTTACTTTACAGTATCATTTACAGGGTTACGATATGTCGCAGGTCTCACTGTAGATGGTCCTGATTATCCAGGCTTATTCTTTACTTTACAGTATCATTTACAGGGTTACGATATGTCGCAGGTCTCACTGTAGATGGTCCTGATTATCCAGGCTTATTCTTTACTTTACAGTATCATTTACAGGGTTACGATATGTCGCAGGTCTCACTGTAGATGGTTCTGATTATCCAGGCTTATTCTTTACTTTACAGTATCATTTACAGGGTTACGATATGTCGCAGGTCTCACTGTAGATGGTCCTGAATTATGGCTTATTCTTTACTTTACAGTATCATTTACAGGGTTACGATATGTCGCAGGTCTCACTGTAGATGGTCCTGATTATCCAGGCTTATTCTTTACTTTACAGTATCATTTACAGGGTTACGATATGTCGCAGGTCTCACTGTAGATGGTCCTGATTATCCAGGCTTATTCTTTACTTTACAGTATCATTTACAGGGTTACGATATGTCGCAGGTCTCACTGTAGATGGTTCTGATTATCCAGGTTAATTCATTATTTTACAATGTTATTAAACACAAGGAATAACCAATTTTGGAAATTCTGAGTTTCCGATCTGAACACATCTTTACAATCTGAGTCAATAAGTATTTTGAGTCGCAAAGGGATACTGTATTTTTTCTCAAAAATGATCAGTTTTCAGTGGCATTATACTACCAATCAAATGCCAAGCAATGTCTAAATCTATTTCTGATACATGCCTCTCCACTTCGACTGTACATCAGCGGTGATTGTCAAGTTACCAGCTGATGTAAATATTCAAAATCGTTTTGATAGAGCGAACCGATTTCTTCATTTATCGCCTTGAGTTTTATATGTTAAGTATATTATTTGCTATTTATTTGGTATGTTAAAACTTTATATTTTTTCAGGAAAAAATATGCTATTTTTAATTGTGTTCACATGAATGTTTTAAGATGTGTGTGTATATATATGTAGGTTTTAAAACTCAAGTCCTAAGATGTTGGAATATTCATTGTATAAGTTGTTTTGTTTGTTTTTGAATTTCGCGCAAAGCTACTCGAGGGCTATCTGCGCTAGCCGTCCCTAATTTAACAGTGTAAGACCAGAGGGAAGGCAGCTAGTCATCACTATTCACCGCCAACTCTTGGGCTACTATTTTACCAACGAACAGTGGGATTGACCATCACATTATAACGCCCCCATGGCTGAAAGGGCGAGCATGTTTGGCGCGACCGGGATTCGAACCCACGACCCTCAGATAAGAGTCGAACGCCTTGCCGGGCCGTGTAACTTGTTATATACAGCTTTCAATTTCAAAATATAAAGTGTCATAAGTAATTACTTATAATTTTTTGTGCACATCTATGATATATTTAATACTGTCTTCAAAGTAATGATTCATATTTAGGCATTCTAAAATCCTTCAGGAAATTCTACTAAAACTCCTTTTAATGGGAATCACAAAATAAAACTTGGCCATCCGTATTTACTGCAGCGGTTAGATTTAAGATCTGATAGGCGCAGAAATTCTTTTTCCAATTCACAAAACACTCGCGAGAAGTATTACTATATCTTAAGTGTTAAATTTTTCCTGTATTTCTCATATTTATTTATCTGGCTGCAGGCTGAAATATTAACTGGTGACTGCAGGACAAAGGGATACTGGAATGCAACGGATGCAGATGCAAGAGGTTAAGAGGCAAAAATAAAAATATGATCAGAACTAGGTTCTTTGGAAAAAGCAATGTCAGGAAACATCAGACATTTGTCGAGGAATTGCGTAATCTCAATGTAGCCCTTTTAAGCGTGTTCAAAATTCAATAATATAGTGTTTTATACGCAAGATGACCTCGTTACGTGCAGAAGTCAATATATTATGTTTGCCGGTCGTGCGCACTAAAGTAAAAAGCGTGATTGGGTTTCAGTGTTAAACAGAGTAAGAAATTTAAAACTTGTTTCTTGCAATGTTCCGCGACAGAAAGTAATAAATTTCCTTTTCTAGACTAAGTTGTGAAAAAAATAGGAAGTGACATTATTAGTTATTATTAGTTTTGGGCAGAAGTATAAATTACTTATTAACAAATTTAAAAATACAATTACAAATTCATTACAGATTATAACTACAATTACAAACAACTATTAAATATTTTGTACAGATCTGTTGCAACAGAACAACGAACAGGATGTAAGTACTTTGTATACATATGTTAAAACAGAAGAGCAAACAAGTATTAAGTGTTTCATACAGATCTGATACAACAGAAGAACAAACAAATATTAAGGTTTGTACAGATTTGTTGCATCAGAATAACAAACAAGTATTAAGTGTTTTATACAGATCTGTTACAACAGAAGAACAAACAAATATTAAGGTTTGTACAGATTTCTTACATCAGAATAACAAACAAGTATTAAGTGTTTTGTACAGATCTGTTACCACATAAGAACAAACAAATATTAAGTGTCTTGTACAGATTGTTTTGGAATTTCGCACAAAGCTACTCGAAGGCTATCTGTGCTAGCCGTCCCTAATTTAGCAGTGTAAGACTAGAGGGAAGGCAGCTAGTCATCACCACCCACCGCTAACTCTTGGGCTACTCTTTTACCAACGAAAAGTGGGATTGACATTCTCACAATATAACGTCCCCACGGCTGAAAGGGCGAGCTTGTTTGGCGCGACTCGGGCGCGAACCCGCGACCCTCAGATTACGAAGCGCATGCCTTAACGCGCTAGGCCATGCCAGGCCCGTCTTTTACACATCTGTTGCAATAGAACAACAAACAGGATGTATTTTGTATACATATGTTACAACAGAATAACAAACAAGTATTATGTATTTTGTACAGATCTGTTACAATAGAATAACAAACAAATATTAAGTATTTTGTACAGATATGTTACAACAGAATAACAAACAAATATTAAGTATTTTGTACAGATATGTTACAACAGAATAACAAACAAATATTAAGTATTTTATACAGATATGTTACAACAGAATAACAAACAAATATTAAGTATTTTGTACAGATCTGTTACAATAGAATAACAAACAAATATTAAGTATTTTGTACAGATATGTTACAACAGAATAACAAACAAATATTAAGTATTTTGTACAGATATGTTACAACAGAATAACAAACAAATATTAAGTATTTTGTACAGATCTGTTACAACAGAATAACAAACAAATATTAAGTATTTGTACAGATATGTTACAACAAAATAACAAACAAATACTAAGTATTTTATCCAGATCTGTTACAACAGAATAACAAACAAATATTAAGTATTTTATCTAGATCTGTTACAACAGAATAACAAACAAATATTAAGTATTTTGTACAGATCTGTTACAACAGAATAACAAACAAATATTAAGTATTTTGTACAGATCTGTTACAACAGAATAACAAACAAATATTAAGTATTTTGTACAGATCTGTTACAACAGAATAACAAACAAATATTAAGTATTTTGTACAGATCTGTTACAACAGAATAACAAACAAATATTAAGTATTTCATCCAGATCTGTTACAACATAATAACAAACAAATATTAAGTATTTGTACAGATCTGTTACAACAGAATAACAAACAAATATTAAGTATTTTGTACAGATCTGTTACAACATAATAGCAAGGAAATATTAAGTATTTTGTACAGATCTGTTACAACAGAATAACAAACAAATATTAAGTATTTTGTACAGATCTGTTACAACAGAATAACAAACAAATATTAAGTATTTTATCCAGGCCTGTTACAACAGAATAACAAACAAATATTAAGTATTTTATCCAGATCTGTTACAACATAATAACAAACAAATATTAAGTATTTGTACAGATATGTTACAACAGAATAACAAACAAATATTAAGTATTTTGTACAGATCTGTTACAACATAATAGCAAGGAAATATTAAGTATTTTGTATAGATCTGTTACAACAGAATAGCAAAGAAATATTAAGTATTTGGTACAGATCTGTTACAACAGAATAACAAACAAATATTAAGTATTTTATCCAGGTCTGTTACAACAGAATAACAAACAAATATTAAGTATTTTATCCAGATCTGTTACAACATAATAACAAACAAATATTAAGTATTTGTACAGATATGTTACAACAGAATAACAAACAAATATTAAGTATTTTATCCAGATCTGTTACAACAGAATAACAAACAAATATTAAGTATTTGTACAGATATGTTACAACAGAATAACAAACAGATATTAAGTATTTTATCCAGATCTGTTACAACAGAATAACAAACAAATATTAAGTATTTTGTACAGATCTGTTACAACAGAATAACAAACAAATATTAAGTATTTTGTACAGATCTGTTACAACAAAATAACAAACAAATATTAAGTATTTTATCCAGATCTGTTATAACAGAATAACAAACAAATATTAAGTATTTTGTAAAGATCTGTTACAACAAAATAACAAACAAATATTAAGTATTTTATCCAGATCTGTTACAACAGAATAACAAACAAATATTAAGTATTTGTACAGATATGTTACAACAGAATAACAAACAAATATTAAGTATTTTATCCAGATCTGTTACAACAGAATAACAAACAAATATTAAGTATTTTATACAGATCTGTTACAACAGAAGAACTGAAAGAACAATTAAAACAAGTGATGTTTTGTTAAAATCACTACTACGAAAAAATATAAACGTGGACGAGACGTTTGTCTGAAGTCAATTGAAATGTTATTTTTATATATTAGTAGATTAAATGAGTAAAAAGGGATTACTAATCGTTTAACTCCTTGTGTGTAACCATCTTCAGAAACTAAAGAAAACCGTATTATATTTATTTTACTGAATGAAGCGTAGATTTTAAGTTTTCAGTGTCAGATATTTTAATGTCATTGTTCCACGGACGTCTTGTCTATTTAAAACTAATTAGACAAAAAATACCGCTCAATAAGGCAGGAGAAAAATTTGTATTAACCCATTACGTGAAGAGAAGCATTATGGAAATTATGTTAATCAAAACTGACGTTTAAAATTATGAAATATATACGGTTCATTTAAATCCAAACCAAATATTGAAATTTCTGAAAACAATTCAAAGAAACTACTTTTGATAAATAGAACTAAAGTCCTTCCTCTAAGTTGAAGAAAAGAGCGTGAAAAATGTAACATTAACTGAAAAGATTTGGTTATATTAATATTATATTCTAAGCATATTGCAATATCACAAAACATGGCATAAACAAAGCACATGAAGTATGTTAGTCATTATTTGTTTTCCCGCCATTTCAATTAAACAAGTTAATAATATAGATCTTTTGTCTAGTATGTATGCCCTATTAAGTATGAAATAATAATGGATCTGGTGTGTCTTGTACCAATACTTTAGTAAACATCACACGATAGCAAAAGTCGTACATTATGTGCACAGATTTCGATATAGAGGTATTGTGGTTCTAATAAATTGTACCTGAAAATAAAAAATAAAAACATAAATTATATTTGTGTAATAATTGTAATTTTATGTTTTTGTTTGTTTGTTTTGTTTTATCAAAACATAACCGCCTAACGTTATTCCTGTTTACATAATTTTATGTTGTCGTTGCTTTTGAACCGTATTCAAGTTTGGTTCATTTGTAATATAAATGTAAATAGACATCAACATTAGATGAAACCTTAGAAAGTAGTATTTTTTATCAAAACAGTATTCAATATCATCATTATTTCTACAACATTAATGACGAGTCATTGTCTGAGAATGTTCATCTTTATGGTTATTTTAATTCCCGTAAAAATATTATTTGTATGTTTTGTTTTGAATTTCACGCAAAGCTACTCGAGGGCTATCTGCGCTAGCCGTCCCTAATTTAGCAGTGTAAGACTAAAGGGAAGGCAGCTAGTCATCACTACTCACCGCCAACTCTTGGGCTACTATTTTACCAACGAATAGTGGGATTGACCGTCACACTATAACGCCCCCAAGGCTAGGAGGGCGAGCATGTTTTGTGCGACGGGGATTCGAATCCGCGACCCTCGGATTACGAGTCGAACGCCTTAAGACACTTGACCATACCGGGCCCATATTATTTGTAATATCAGACCTCGAGTTTTATCGCAGAATTAAGAACATGCTTTTTTGTGCTGAAATTATTATATGCAAGTGTAATAATGACTTTTGTTAATATTAATTTGTCGTATATTTCATAGAAAAAAAAGAGATTGGTAGTAAAAGTGCTTTGTAACTGCATGTTTTCCTTTGAAACGTAATTTAAAAATTAAGATGTTTTGTTGAATATTCTGAATGATAATTTGCAAGTAAATTGAAATCGACATTAAACTTATTTTATCGCAAATTATCTCAGAAAGTGAAATCAATTATAACATAAACTAGTTATTTTAACGAAAATGAGGAAGTTAATAGATATTTCTCGTGTTCACTTAACAAAAGAAATCGGTTTTACGCGTATAATAATGTGCAGACAAAATACAGTCTTGTCTCAACTGGTAAATCGCATAAAAACGTTTCCAACTGCAGTTTTATATCATGAAAAACAGAAGTTTTCTCTCTCTTCTGGTTGGAAGTTTCGTACTAAATTGTAATGCTCTATTGAGCTTTACTTATCTAAAAAAATTATCGCAAACTGCTTAAAGGAATTATTTAGTGATAAAATACAACGGGATGCGATCCGATAATTACAAATAACGTAACAATTATCATCTCGATAAAGTATATTGGTATTGTCTACACAAACGATACCTCTCGACATTCATTACTGAAACGGTCAGACAAGGGATTATAAAGTTTAGGCTTAGAAGTCCCTAATTTGGAGCTACTTTTCAGAAGAAAGGCAGCCATCAGCTGTGCTGCCCTCCAATAACATTCTAAACCGAATGGCGAAAAATGAATGCCACTTTTATAATGTAGCCACATCCTGATAGTATTAACATCATACCGTATTTAGTGAAAGAATCTTCACGGATACATAAAATTCAATCGTTAAATCCAAGGGCTTAGTATTCTCTGTTACAAATCGTATCAGTTACATTCTTTTACAAAAACTTACAAATTAGAAGAAGCATATATAGTAATAGATAAGGCTAAGAGAAATATTTTATTATTAAAGAAAAATATATATATAATATTGGCATGACTATTAGCAGGGCGACTGGTTAATTAGCAGTAGATGAATTTGATGTTTTAACAGAGAATACGGTTAACAAACATTATGATAATAACCCAAGGTGATTCCCAATAACACGACGCAAATAAGTGAAGAAATATAGTACAGACATGACGTTTGGTATGCAATTAATCACAAAGTTTTCAACAATTATTCGTTTCATATAATTTTCTGTTTTGTAAATAAACCACCATCGTACACTAGATGGATTAGGGAAAGAAAGCAGGCAACAGAGTTATGCTTTTGACATAACAACTTTACAAATTTTGTTTTGTTTGTTTGTTTGGAATTTCGCGCAAAGCTACACGAGGGCTATCTGCGCCAGCCGTCCCTAATTTAGCAGTGTAAGACTAGAGGGAAGGCAGCTAGTCATCACCACCCACCGCCAACTCTTGGGCTACTCTTTAACTAAGAATAGTGGGAATAACCGTCACATCATAACGCCCCCACGGCTAAAAGGGCGAACATGTTTAGTGCGCCCGGGATTCGAACCCACGATCCTCGGATTACGAGTCGAACGCCTTAACACACTTGGCCATGCCGGGTCATACTGTCTATATACGTACGTTAGCTAAGAATTATATCTCACTATTCTTCGATAAATTCCTGCTAAACGTAACTTAAGAACAAATAAACATACATATACTCGTTTTTGGTACTTATAGAATTGTATGCTGTTTTGTTTTTTTTCCAATAAACTGAAGCTGTCAGTATAGTCGAAAGAAGTTAACGAAATGCAAGGCTACTGAAATAGGAGTTTAACATAATATCTAAGTCTAACATAATACCTTTATACCTTAACTGTTAAGGAAAAAAAGTTAAAACACATTAAAAAAAAGATGTTAATTACATTTTTCTATTTCGTATTATTCATTCAGAATGTTATGATAAGCCCTGTAGAGTCTTAACATTTAAAAAAATGATGGTATGCTAAGATTGTTTTAATTCCCAAATGTGTAAGGAATATAAGATTAAAAACTTTCTATTTTATCAAATTATTACGTGTTTTGGTGTGTTTTGTTACTAAATTAGGCGCTCAGCAACCGTTATTAATTCGTAAAACGTTTCTTCGTGTACATGTTTGGGGGAGTGTGTGCGAGTATCTGTTCACATGCGTAGAAATTAGCGACATTAGGTTGCTTGTGAATTGGAGAAAATGTACACCTTCATTCTCTGCTAAAATACTACATTCTTAAATAAGGTTAATTGTTCACTAAAAAGTAAAAACATTAAGCGTCTTTTTGTTTCATTTTATCTCTACTGGCAAGCCTTTTCCTTATAAAACAATCTAACTCGTAAAAAAATATAAAACAAAACGAAGGAAAGCGTCTACATTAATTTTTATAAGTAAATTATTGATTTCTGTGGTTACTAGCATGAAGTTGAAGGAAAATAGAAGGTGTAATATCTAACGAACCTGTGAAAACATGTTCTGTCAGATGGTTGAGAGGAAATTTGTTATTCAGTACATGCAGGGTATACTGGTCATAAATTATTGGATCTAAGGAAGTGACTTGAGTTTATAGAGTCTATTTAAAAAATAGTAGTGAGGCGTAATCGAGTTACTACTATCACTTGTTTTTGTGTGTCTTTTTTCCCAGGTCAACGATGGTAAAGTACACAGATTAATTATTCAATGTCAAATTGAAAATGTAGATAAACAAGTAAAGGAAAACACTGGAAATAAGTGAAACATCAAAAGTTAATCAGCTGTATTCATATAGCTAAGATTAATCTTTCACTGGGATACGAAGAAAACTAATAATTTGTGTTTGTGTCTTATGAGTAATGTTATATTCTATTAAAGCTAATCTTATTAACATTTTGGATTAAAATGTTTAATTCATGAATATAATTATATAGATATATAATATAATTTATACCTTATTCTTAAGCCTTTTCAACCATACAATCAACAGAAGTTTTTACAACTGAAAATATTGATAACATGGAGAATACAAGATGCTGGATCGTTACATTCTAATCATTTTAACTTTCTTTGTTTTCGTTTTATGGTAATGCATACTGTAGCTAGATTAGCATGCTAAATTAGTAGCTATTATTTGATAAGTTAATTTCCAGTTCAATTCTATGTATGATTCCTACTGTGATGAAAAGTTGTTGTGACAAGACTTATGGAAATGGCATAAGTAGCCGCAAACTTGTTTAAAATATCTTCCAAGGCCAAAGCAACATGTTATAGTGATTATTCAAGAAGGCTGTTAGTCACGTGGCTAGGATTCTGTGTCACTCTCCTATTGCGATATGAAGAGCCAGTAACACAATTTATAAAAGTATATATGTGTGTGTTTTTTTTTTTTTTTATAGCAAAGCCACATTGGGCTATCTGCTGAGCCCACCGAGGGGAATCGAAACCCTGATTTTAGCGTTGTAAATCCGTAGATATACCGCTGTACTAGCGGGGGGCAAAAGTATATATGAACCGACAAATGGTCTTCTCTTGTATGTGTGATAGAAATAATCAGTCAAGTAAATAACATGGGATTTTGAGGTGTAGTACTAATTCATGGTCATCCATAGTTCCTATAGCCTTCGTCAAGTTCAGGAGCATTTTTTGAGTGTGGTCTAATAATTTCGTCGCCCAAACAACGACTAAAGCTGATAATTTTTTCTGATTAAATATTAATCCTTAAACGATAATTAATCTATAATTTAACGAGCTTACATTGTGTGTTGTGGATATTTGAAAGAAAGAAACGAAAACTATTGACGTCATGGAGAAAATGGAATTTCGTGCTGTGATCATATATTTGGTTAAACGGTAAATGACACCTACAAGAAATCCATTAGTATATGAAAACGGCATTGGAAGAGAGTACCTGGCCTATTAAACAGTGACAAAGTACTGGGCTGAGTTTAAACGAAATGGAGAATGGTATAAAGATGATCCAAGATTAGCCTTCAACATCGACCACGACAAAAACTGTAGATAAATTTCAGGATTTGGTTACATATTATAAAGAAATTACCATAAGGAATATACCAGAGGAGCTTGGAATCGGTAAAAGTACTGTATCAAGTATTCTGAATGACAGTTTGGACATGAGTAAGGTTAGTTTTAGATGGATTTTCAAAATGTTGTCACATCAGCAAAAACAGATCCGTGTTATTGTAAGCCAACACCTAATCCAAATATTTTAGTAGATTTATAATTATGGATTAACCGGGAATTTAACACTTCAACCCAGAGACAAAAATGCAAAGTTTGCACGGGAACACTCAAGTTTACCCATCTCAAAACAGTATAAGTGGCACACTGGTGCTGCCGTAGCAGCATTGTTTTGGAATTCCAAGGACGATTTACCAAATGATTACTTGAAAGGAGATCACACTTTACAGGATGTTACTGTGTATCCTTAATTAAGAATTAGCGTCCACAAACCACAGAAGAACGAAAAGGATTGCTCAAGAAAGATATCCTCTTCTATCAGGATAATATCCTTGCTCACAAATCACGTGTTGCTTTGAACGCTATTCACGATGCTGGCCTCGAATTACTCAATTAGACCCTCTTACTCACCGGAAGGCCCGGTATGGCCAAGTGGTTAAAGCTCTTGACTCGTAATCTGAGGGTCGCGGGTTCGAATCCCAGTCGCATCAAACATGCTTGCCCTTTCAGCCGTGAAAGCGTTATAAAGTGACGGCCAATCCCACTATTCGTTGGTAAAAGAGTAACCCAAGAGTTAGCGGCGGGTGGTGATGACTAGCTGCCTTCCCTCCAGTCTTACACTGCTAAATTAGGAACGGCTAGCGCAGATAGCCCTTGAGTAGCTTTGCGCAAAAAACGAACAAACAAACTTACTCACCGGAATTAGTTCCAAATATATTTTACTAAAACCTAAAAATCTTTATGAAAGATCGAGCATTTCAGAATCATTATGATGTCCAGTCATGGAAAGAGGGCCAAGGAGAAAAATTCTTTCACAAGGGCATAAAGTGTAGAGAACTGCTGGCGCAAGTGTATAGTGTGTGTTGTTTTCTGATAGCAACGTCACATTGGGCTATCTGCTGAGCCCACCGAGGGGAATCGAACCCCTGATTTTAGCGTTGTAAATCCGTAAATATACCGCTGTACTAGAGGGGAGCCAAGTGTATAGACTCAGGAAAATGTTATGTTGAAAATTAAGTGGTTGAATCAATGTCTGTTTTTATTTTAGATCTGGCCACGAACATTTCGGACATCTCTCGTACTGGTACTTCATTAAGCATTATAATTCGTCTTTGAAAATAACATGGTAGACTGGCGACATGGTTGCTATCGCTGCAATATTTAAAAGTATACGAAAATAACATTAAAGATTCTATTGAAATACAAGACAAAGAAAAAGGAGATTATGAAAACATTTATGACAGGTCTTTGGATATTGGTTGTAGCAACAGTTTAACTTTAGGTCATAAATGTTATTTTTCCCTTTGTTGATAATGTCAAACACAAAATTACACAATAGGTTAGCTGTGCTCTGCCCACCATACATATCGAAACCCGGTTTCTAGCGTTGTAACTCTGCAGACATACAAGTGTGCCACTGGAGGAGGGGATATTTGTCTTATGTTTCAAAAATTAGTTTAAGAACCCTGTAAGTAGTAGGAAACCATACTTATGTATTCTTTATTAAACATTGTATTTCATTGTTTACATTTGAAATCGAGTTTTTAGTTTGTTGTATTTTGTAATTCCACTTTTCTACAAGCACTGTTTTTAACCACTACTATTTGAATACCTAATAGTCTCTATTGGACGTGTATACATTGTAATATCACAGGATGTAAAATCTTTAATATGGTGTATCAACACAACAGTTTACGAAAAATATAAATAATGCACCTTGTTTGAGGTTTGTAAGAAAATGAAACATAACAGAATTGATGTAGATTGTCCATAACTTTCTATATTCTACTGTAGTGATTCTCAACGTGTGAAAGAGTCGCAAATAGACCAGGTAAATAGATAATAAGTTATTAATTTGGTATGCCACATGTTTTGGGTAATAATATTTTTTAATACGTAAAGCTACAAATCGAGTAGTTTGAAGACAACAAAATTGTAAATTATCTTTATACTCTAATTTACTACTTTCAAATGACGATCCCATTATTCGTTGGTAAAAGAGCAACCCATGAGTTGGCGGTCGGTGGTGATGACTAGCTGCCTTCCCTCTAGTCTTACACTGCTAAATTAGGGACGACTATCGCAGATAGCCCTCGAGTAACTTTGCGCGAAATTCAAAAAACAAACGACAAGCGCAGATAGCCCTCGTGTAGCTTTGTGCGAAATTAAAAAAAAAAAACCCAAATGACGAGACTTCAGAAATGATAATACACACAAAACATGAAATAATAATAATAACTTGCAGTAAAATTAACACATGACGAAAGGACAGGTGATACTTTAATTTTAAAATAATTACGTTTAACTCATTCAACAGAATTTTTGAAACAAGAAACGAAGGTTATACGTGAACACTAACATTCTAAATACTTTACCTTAATACACAATCAAGTCCCCCTGGTGGATCAGTAGTGAACTTGAAAAATTATAACTTTAAAACTGAATTTAGTTATCATCAATTCTTTAAAATATTTGAGAGAATAAAAACCGAATCAACTATTTTAAAGGAAATATGATAATCTACAAAACTTTCACCTGAATTTCTTGTCAGTTTTTTGTTTTAAAACACGGAATGCTGTGAAGTAAGATATGTCTTTTTTACGTTACGCAGTAGGTTTTATAAAACAAAATTAGATCATATTAGGTTGTCCCATAAATGTACAAGTTCACTACAGAAATGCTAAATAAACCTTCATTTGTTGTCCACGGTACGAATTAGCAAAGTCCACTCGTGATGTAATTATAAAGTTCACACCTCCGTCAAGGAAGAAAAGTCGAGCCAGACATAATGACACAAAATCGTGTAAAAAATATATAATCAACTACCAAGCAAAACAGATAACCACGTTCATCAGAATTTCTGTTGACGATCAAAACGAAGTCCACTCATTAATTACTCCTGACATAATTCACTGATACTGTCACCATGTATTTAATAAAGTTGACACCCTGCCAAAGCATTCTGCAATGATTTAAATACCAAACAATCAACCCTTCAGTTTGTTACAAACGTTAAATGAGATGGAAACATTTCAGAATGCTAAATTTAACAAGATCAGGCTTTATCATACTGATGTTATCTTAAATTTCTTAGAACAGCCCAGTTTGTTACAGTCATTGTAAACACCTTTACTCAAAGCATACCATCTATTTCAAATAATACGATTAGTCCACAGAACAACACTAGTAAGAGAGCACAAGGTAATAAAACTAGAGTTACGGTTATTAGACTGGAAATTGTTTCCATCTAGCAACATCAACAATACCATGAAATATTAAATAACCAAATAATATGCAACCCTACGAAGTAAAGAGTCAACCTAATTTACATCCTTTAAACCAGAATTTCGTGAGAAACCTACAACTTTCCTAA
The DNA here is from genome assembly GCF_004210375.1 of Tachypleus tridentatus. Taxonomy (NCBI): domain Eukaryota; kingdom Metazoa; phylum Arthropoda; class Merostomata; order Xiphosura; family Limulidae; genus Tachypleus; species Tachypleus tridentatus. Next base: position 48,129,410 of record NC_134836.1, read on the forward strand.
TTCCTTCATGTCGTAGTCCATAACACTCAAAGTGTTTCTTTATTACTCACTTATTGTGACTTCCAGTTATTTGATACTTCGTCGAACACGTATCTTTACCATTTAAGCCTAAATATTGTCCTTACGGTTATAACAAAAACACCTTTTTGTCAAACATTCAAAATTTAAATTAATCTCCTGTTAGTCACATCTAACATAACTTTGGATCCTCGTGTGTCCTCTCTATCACTTTCTCTAAATAATTTCTTTACACAGGATCTATTTCTTCTCTTTAACAAAGAACACTTCGGAATTTATTTTCACAAAGTGCTTTCATCACATCCTGTTAAACTGGTTCTAACAGGCATTTATTTTCACTCAACATTATTGTCTACATTATAACTGTTGCTCTCATAGAGCTTTACCATATGTTAAAATGTTACATAATACTTTTATTTAAACAGCAAAATTATTATGCTAAGTGTTTTCAACAGGTGATAGCCGTTCTGAAACTGTAGACACACGAAGAATGAACTCTCTCACCAAATGTTCAAGAACATTATTTCTAGTTAACTACAATATTTTCAAACACACTGTTGTCATCGAAGATACATTGGACATTGTATTCACTTCACAATTTATTTTCCACAAAGCCAGCCTACATCTTTAACCTTTATAACAGTGTTGGAAGAGTTCACTACTGTATATGTCTTGCGATATTTATCTTAAACTCCTTTAACTTTATAGCACAATTCTTTCAGAAAATTTGATTACGTCAACTCCAATTCTCACTTGGACCTGGATAATAATTATTTTTATAGCGCTCTAAGTATCAGCAAAGACATTGGTGAAACAGTCCAGAACAACTTTTTCAGCTAAACAAACTAAGATTAACCTTAAATGCACACAGACATTCTTGAACAAAGATCTACGATGATTATACATCAACGTAATAACTCAAAGCACAAACTTATAAGGGAATGCACTCAATAACGCCATTAAAAAGCTCATCAAACCACATTAGTAACATTTCTATCGATCGTTCCTCCTTTTGAAAAAATCTTTTTTTTTTCCTTTTGTAAAAAAAAAAATTCACAGCGTAACAAAGAGCCAGAAAACGTGACACTTCTTTAATCTAAAAGTTTATTTTATTTATTTTATTTTGAATTTCGCGCAAAGCTACTCGAGGGCTATCTGTGCTAGCCTTCCCTAATTTAGCAGAGTAAGACTAGAGGGAAGGCAGCTACTCATCACCACCCATCCCCAACTCTGGGGCTACTCTTTTACCAACGAATAGTGGAATTAATCGTCACATTATAATGCCCCCACGGCTGAAAAGGTTAGCATATTTGGTACGACTGGGATTCGAACCCGCGGCCCTCGGATTAGGAGTCAAACGCATTAACACACTTACTAATGTCGGGCCTAACGTAAACGGCAAAGCATACAGATAATGATCTAGAAAAACTCAAAATATTTTCAATTATCCCTTTCGCAACAGGTCAGGGTTCAAAGACTATGCCATAGCGTTTGTTGACTTGCACTAAAAATTTTATTGAGCTACTATTTTATAAATTTATGTCAATAACTTTGGAATCAAATTGTAGATTATAATTCAAATTTTAATATTATGTGAGTTAATTTTCTTATTTAAAAGCAAATATTAAAATAACACATCAAAATATAGATATGCTGATTGCAGACTGTTCAAAATTAGATGTTTGTGATGTCAAAATACTAAGTTTACAGTTTCATAAAATTAGGAACTCAAATTACTGATACCGACAAGCTATAATATTAATAAGAAACTCATATCTTTATTTTGCTGAGATATGGTTTATGTTATCAATAAAACAAGGTGGCCCCGTTAAACTCCTTAATATTTTTAGAAACAACCCCTTATGTACTCTGACTACAGCATATTACATGTAAATAACCAATCAACAGCTTAGAATGTCCTCCATAGTGGTTTTTCACGCCATTTTCATCTTTTAAAAGGCTTCCATGTTCCCCCGATCCAATATTTCAATAAGGTGAGTTTTGTTTTAAGTCTGCTCGAAGTTCCATGTTTTTATAAAATCTAAATACATTTTAGCTCCTAAACTTAATAAATTATAGTGGAATTCTGTGGTAACAGTGTATTTATTTATAATTTTTTTTTATCTATTCAATTGTATAAATACGCTGCTGTCAAAAATTTAAGACCATATATTCCAAAAAGAAGTCCTAAACAGGATAGGAAATGCCCAACAAGAGGTCTCAGTAATGAGTTGCACGGCCGTCATTGCGAATAACTTCAAACATTCGCCTTGGCATAGTCGATATAAGCGTTTGCAGAAGACTGGCTGGAATGTTATTCCAAGTGGTGAAGATGGCTCCACAAAGATCGTGCACTGTTTGAAATTCACGTCCATTTCTATAGACTTTCCTTGCCATCCATCCCGCTTGAACACAAATGACTAAATTTTGTTAGGTGTTTATCGATTAACGCTTCGTTTCAGTATGGTCTTAAACTTTCGACCAGCTAGTATTTAGGCTAATTTCATAGTGTTCACATTTTCCCTGTTGAATGCTAAAAAAAGTGTTTTTTTTATTTTTCCTTATCTTATTTTCATCTTTCGAAGCTCCACCCAAATAAGTGGTTGAGTCTAACAACGCAAAATGAATATTTTTTCTTTATGTTCATTGGCTTTAAGATTTTGGCCAGCAGTGTATATATAATATTTAAAAAAATTGTTGTTTCATATCCTCCAAGTATGAAATTTTAAAAGGCTTAGTAGCCTATGTCCAGCAACAACCAAGTACAAAGGTCGTAGCGGAAAGAGATAATTGCCTGTTCTACTTCTTGATTTCTTTTCTATGTTTTACAAAAAATAAGTTAAATAAGTTGTTTCTAAACAGTAATAATTTATATGCACGTATAATGTATAATAACTGAGATGTGACTATGTATATTACGAAATACTTGTCCACTAAAACACAGCCAGAATAGGGAAGACTAATGGTCAGTTTTATGTTTCTAGAGACGTGACCTGCGTGCACGTACACCGCGTCAATGCAAGCTATGTAATGTTAAGTTAAGCATGTCTAGAACGTCAATATAATAAATATATATGTTCAAATACAGAACTATGAGACTAAACATTTGTATTTTTGTGTTATGATATGTAGTCATTCTGAAACAAATAAAGCATAGTTTATGTTTATTCCCTATTTTTTATGATAGTTATGAGGTTGGTCAAGTGACAGACCCCACATAGTTAGAGTATAGAAAATAACATAATATATAATTTTTTGCTGAAAACAAAAGTTTGAAATGTATTTAGGAGATTTTATAGCTACGCAAATAATATTTGAAGTTTGGGGGACGAATGATAGATTTTTTTAAATCATAACATGAAATAACTTTGCTGTTGTTGTTTAAGTACAAAGCTACACAATGAGCTATCTGTGCTCTGCCCACTACGGGTATCGAAACCCGGATTTTAGCGTTGTAAGTCCGTAGACATACCGCCGAGCCACTGGGGGGCATCACTTTGCACTCAGAGTAGTAATGAAGAAAAAACATTAGTGTGCAAGTGTGTAAACGGTGTATATTATACCGTAAGTGAATGTGTACGAATTGTCTTTCCATCAATACAAAAGTTGAATTATGATATTATTTATAAAACGAAAACTGATTTTTTAAATGTAGTTGAGTGACTGGAAAGAGTTTTGTGTTTCAAATACAAAAGTGTGTCATTGGCTGCGTAAAGATAGGCCTAATAAATGAAAAACAGTATGAAAGTCTCTTCTCACATTAAAAGACATTTTTCAAGGGCAAATACAAACATAACACCACATGTTTTGAGCTGAAATTCAGCTTTTAAGATTTACTGTTATGGTATACTACCAAAAATGAATTCAGCAAAAAAAATTATTTAGAGAACATTTATAATTTATTAAAGAGACAAAAATTCTTTAATATATGGAACTTTAAATATAAATAAGATAAACGTTTTTAGACTGTAAACAATTTCTGTTAACCATTGAAAGTTTGAGCAATTAATATATATTTTAACGTAAGTGTTCATAGCTGGTAGGCCCAGCATGTCCAGGTGGTTAGGGTGATTTGTGGGTCGCAGGTTCAAATCCCCGTCAAGTCAAACATGCTTGACCTTTTCAGGCGTGGGAGCGTTATTATGTGACGGTCAATTTTGTAGTAAATGAGTAGTCCAGGAGCTGGTGATGGGTGATGATGACTAGCTGCCTTCCCTGTAGTCTTACACTGCTAAATTAGGGATTGCTAGTGCAGATAGCACTCGTGTAGCTTTGCGCGAAATTAAAAAAAAAAAAAACGAAACTTAACTGGTAATTTAGAAAAAAAATCTAACGTAATATACTCCTCCAATTCCGAAAGAAAATAAAAAATAAGATTTCGTAACCCGTTCTGATCATTTCAATGAATTCAACTTCAGTTGTCATAATTATTATGATTTATAAAATATATTATATTGCATTTATTCCTCTAATTTATTAACAAAGAGATAAAACATTTTAGAAGAATCAAATGTTATTATTTTTATGGAATATACCAACTCTTGTTAATTCGTATAGTTTTGTATCCATCAGAATACATTATAAATATTTACATGATAAGTATAGACGTTAGGGATCATACAAAAGTTTAATTTAATAGAATTGAGTTTTTTAATTTGTTTATAGAAATTTATTTTCTTTGCCAGAATTTTAGTGAGGTCATCTCGTCAGTGTGTTTTATCTGTAACTAGCTTTCACTTTATTCGATTCTATAGGTGTTATTTGTTTTATTACTGATGCTGAGTTCTGATCAATCGAATGTACTTACTTTGAACAAAATTAATAATTAATCCATTAGTGAGAATGCCTAATTAAATTTACTTTTCTTCGTTCTTACGTATTATAAATATTATAATACACTTTCGTATGTGTGGTACCCTAGTTCTTAACGACATTGTTGACCTTAAGTCGAATAATAAACCTACATTAGCCCTAATTACATATAAAACCTATCAGTTTTAAAAATATATATTTGTAAAAAAATAATCAAAATATATATTTCACACACTCTAATTTATAGTTTTAATGAAAATAGCATTAAAGTAATAGATTATACCTCAGTTAGAGGAGACACATACTTGTCCTTAGCTTGAAGTACTGTTGTAAATTCAATGGTTGTTTTACACTTTAAGATCAGTGTGTCCGTGTTTCATCAAAACTCTCGACATTGCTCCCTGAAAACCTTTTGTGACAAACGAAATTGCTGTTAAACATCTGTGACGTGTTACTTTAGTAGGGCGTGGCATGTAAGATAAATTGTTATAATACGTGTCATTGGTTAGATGTAAAGTGAAACAAAAGTTCGGTACTAATTGTAGAGACAAATATTTATAGTTACAGAAACAAAAAACAGTAACTAATAAGAAATTCAAGCAGTTAGCAAAAAATAATGATATAATGTCACCTTAAATAATTAATAAGCAATTAGTGTAGAAGTGAACATTTTTGAAAAGATCATGGTATTCTGTAAAAAAAAAAAGTTAATTTAATAATTAGTGGAAAGAATGCTATAAAATTTCCAGAAAAAAATGAATTACTTTTGATTTAAAAGGGCGATAGAAGAAAGTTTATTTATGACAAATATGAATGAATTTAACAGTTTTGTCCACTAAATCTTGTCACGTATATTGTGTCTAATAACCTATAGA